>NC_041383.1:251171421-251178248 GCF_002162155.2 Triticum dicoccoides
TCCGCCGGCGCCCCGCCTCCAGCCGTCGCCACGCCCGCCGCCGGCCGGATACGGCCGGATCCGGTCCGGGGCCACCTCCTCAGTGCTTCCCCGACCTCGCCGAAGACTCCCTTGGCTCCAACTCTGGCGAGCTCCCCGGTCATCCTCGAAGGACGTGCAAACCCTAGATCTGTTTTCGGAGGGGTATATTTTTCTAAGTCCCCGAAACTTTTGCATTATCATGCCATGTTCAACGCATCATAACTCCATGCATACTGCTCCGTTTCATGTGTGTAATATGTCAAATTGTTCGCCTCGATGAGTAATTCATTTCATTCCATTGCACCATGTTCATTTGAGTTCATGTTGATGCCTGAATCATTGTTGCAAGAGTGCTATATGATGTTAATCTACTGAAACTGTTATAACTTGGTGATTTGTCATTTTTTTTGCATTTGATGTGTGCATCCTATGAGCATGAGCTCTACATGTGTTTTGATATATGATACGCCATCTTTACAGTGGTTCCATCCATGTATTTTTGTGGGTCTTGTACTGAGTGCATCGAGCTCGTGAAGTAGGGTACTTGCTGTTACTGTTTTGCTAGGCTGATTCTGTTATATTTTGATGCTATGTAAACCTGCTGCTACAAGTCATTCTATGCATTATCTGGAGATGTTCACTAAGTATGTTTTGTTATACATGTTATGCTCTATCCATTCATGCCCCTGGTTGCATTTGTAGCCTGCTGTAACAAGTTGCTATCTTGCTCTCAACTTGCTAAATAATGTTGCTGTGAGCCTATTAACATTAAGTTCAGTTTTGCCATGAGCGTTGCTAGTGATCCATGCACCCTATGAACTTGTTCTTGCCATGCTTAGCTTCACAAACATGTCTTCTTACTGTTGGTTACCTTGACATGCCATGTATTGCTCTGTGGTGAGTGGTTCAAGCTCACCAACATGCCTACTCATTGTTGTTCCTGCCATGTTTGAATCTGTCATATTATTTGCCATGTTTACATGGGTGCCATCATATCTTATGTTCCTTTTTGGCTCATGGTCAGTAAAGGACTTTTGTTCTATGTAATTATTAGATTCATGCCATGCCTTTGTTTGCCATGTTAAGTTCCTGTAACATGTTGTTTGATAGCTCTAAACATTGCAACCTAATGTTATTTCTGCTAAGCCTGAAACTGTTATTATTTGCAATCTTCCCATGTCCTTTTGAGCATGTTCTACTCTTTTCTGGAGATAGCTCAGTGTTCATATTTTGTCATGCTTTACCTGTACTTCATGCCCATGCCTTTTGTTTTCATGTTGGGGTGCTGTAGCATGTTGTTTTGATGCTTGCAAGATGCCTAGTTGCTGTTTTGGACAACTTGTCCTTTAAACTTGTATAGTGTATGTGTTGAACCGTTGCTCCGTTTTGAGTGTGCTCTATATGGAACTTGCTTGATTTTGCATGTAGTTTCATATTATCATGTTGCATCCTTGTTTTGAGGTGTTTGCTTGATGTTCATATGCATTTAGCATCAATGCCATGTTTAACTTGTTTTGCTCATATCTTCTAGGCCGTAGCTCCGAATCTAATGAACTTTATATGTAACTTGACTAGAATCTCGGGTAGATCATCTTGGTGCATCTTAACTTGCTGTTTAACAACTTTAACATAAGGTTTATTCAGTTCTGGACCAATTTCTAAATATGCATATGAGGACTTACCGGAATCGTTATATGTTGTTTTCGGCCTCATTTAAACTTGCCTTGATGTGTTGTTCTTGTTTGCATCATCTCTTGCCATGAGTAGCTCCATGTAGCTTTGTCATGCATCATGCTTGTTGTGCATCATGTCTTGTTTATGTGTGGTGTGTTTACCATGTTGTGTGCTTCTTCTCGATAGTTCCCGTTTTCGTTGCGATCGTGAGGATTCGTTCGTCTACGCTTGGTTCGTCTTCGTGGCTTCATCTTCTTCATGGACTCGTTCTTCTTCCTTGCGGGATTTCAGGCAAGATGACCGTCACCTTGGATCTCACTACTATCATTGCCATGCTAGTTGCTTCGTTCTATCGCTTTGCTGCGCTTCCTATAACTTTTTCTTCAAGCCTCCCCAAATTGCCATGAACCTCTAACCTTTGACACCCTTCCTAGCAAACCGTTGTTTGGCTATGTTACCGCTTTGCTCAGCCCCTCTTATAGTGTTGTTAGTTGTAGGTGAAGTTGAAGATTGCTCCATGGTGGACAGGGTTATGTTGGGATATCACAATATCTCTTATATTATTAATGCATCTATATATTTGGTAAAGGGTAGAAGGCTCGTCCTTATGCCTGGTGTTCTGTTCCACTCTTGCCTCCCTAGTTTCCATCATACCGGTGTTATGTTCCCGGATTTTGCGTACCTTACTCGGTCGGGTGATTTATGGGACCCCCTTGACAGTTCGCTTTGAATAAAACTCCTCCAGCAAGGCCCAACCTTGGTTTTACCATTTGCCTCACCTAGCCCTTTTTACCTTGGGTTTCCGGAGCCCGAGGGTCATCTTTATTTTAGCCCCCCCCCGGGCCAGTGCTCCTTCGAGTGTTGGTCCGAACGTTGCTGCCTGCGGGGCCACCTCGGGGAAACTCGAAGTCTGGTTTTACTCGTAGCTAGTGTCATTCGATGTTGCCCTGAGAACGAGATATGTGCAGCTCCTATCGGGATTTGTTGGCACATCGGGCGGCTTTGCTGGTCTTGTTTTACCATTGTCGAAAAGTCTTGTAAACCGGGATTCCGAGACTGATCGGGTCTTCCTGGGAGAAGGTATATCCTTCGTTGATCGCGAGAGCTTATCATGGGCTAAGTTGGGACACCCCTGTAGGGTATTATCTTTCGAGAGCCGTGCCCGCGGTTATGTGGCAGATGAGAATTTGTTATTGTCCGGTTGTAGATAACTTGACACCAGATCCAAATTGAAACGCATCAACCGCGTGTGTAGCCGTGATGGTCTCTTTTTGGTGGAGTCCGGGAAGAGAACACGGTTTCTGGGTTATGATTGATGTAAGTAGGAGTTTAGGATCACCTCTTGATCATTGCTAGCTTCATGACCGTTCCTTTGTTTCTCTTCTCGCTCTCATTTGCGTATGTTAGCCACCATACTTGCTTAGCCGCTGCTGCAACCTCACCACTTTACCCCTTCCTTTCTCTTTAAGCTTTGCTAGTCTTGATACCCATGGTAATGGGATTGCTGAGTCCTTGTGGCTCACAGATTACTACAACAACAGTTGCAGGTACAGGTTATGCGATGATCATGACGCGAGAGCGATGTTGCTTGTTTTGGAGTTCCTCTTCTGCTTCTTCGATCAGGGGATAGGTTCCAGGTCGGCAGCCTGGGCTAGCAGGGTGGATGTCGTTTGAGTTTCTGTTTGTGTTTCATCCGTAGTTGGATGGTGCTCTTATGTATGATGATGTTGTATTTGTGTGGCATTGTATGCCTCTTGTATGTATCCCCATCTATTATGTAATGTTGATGTAATGATATCCACCTTGCAAAAGCGTTTCAATATGCGGTTCTATCCTTGGTGGGACCTTCGAGTCTGTTTAGGATAGTATCGCATATTGGGCATGACAAGTTGGTATCAGAGCCTCGACCGACCCTAGGAGCCCCCTTGATTGATCGTGTAGTTTGGCCGTTGTTGAATCTAGAAGAAAACTATTTTCGGAGTCTAGTTATATCGGAGAGTAGGATTCTTTTTACTCCTCTGCCCCTTCGTCGCTCTGGTAAGGAATCTTGACGTAGGTGTTTTGAATTACTCCTCTTCCCCTTCAAATTTTTCTTTAGGTTCACGCAGTTGGTTTTCCGTTCGTTGGTTCTCATCTCTTTTCATCCAGTGCATTTCTCGTCAAGTTGACTCGAGCCTCTTCATCTTTGCCAAGTTCAATCCTCAGTTGTTTTCTTTTTCCCACCCGCCCTCCCTTTTTCTCCTCGGAACTGGAGTCCGTAATCGAGTATCCCTCCTACTCGTCCGAAGTCTTTGATTTATTTCCTCAATGATTTCAACCGGTGTTTTCTCTTCAAGATATTCGTCGGCTCCCCCTTCCAAGTTGCTTTTATTTTTCCCGCCCTCCCACCCCTTTTCTTCTCGGAGTTTGAGTCTCTTTCGAGCATCAATTTCATTCGTGTGGAGCCTCTTCAATCTTCCCTCAATTGTTTCAACCGGTGAATTCTCTTTTGTTTGACATTCTTCATCCCTTTTTCTTTTCCGGTGGATCCAATTCACGTATTCGGTGTTGATCATATTCTTTTCCTCGGCTCAAATGTTTTCCCCTTGCTCGTTCGCCTCTCGCCTGTTTATCCTTCCGGAGTGCTCAAGACATCTCAGGAGATTCGTTTATGTTCGAATTAATTCAAGGTTGTCACCTCATTCAAATATTTCAATTGTTCCGGTGCATCATCATCTATCTCTTCAACAATTCTTTCCAACGGTGTTTTTCTTTTAGTGGGCCCTAACCCACAGGTCTTTCTTACCTGACTCTTCTGATTTCCCGGAGCTATTCTCTAAATCTTTTCAAGTGTGACGTAAGAATGGATTTCATCAGTCAGATGCCTTTCCAAGTTCGATTTCAAATCATTTTCATTGTTGGCCCAGCCTCTTCGCTTTTCATTCTCCCGGAGTACCTCAGTAATTTTGGTGGTGTTTCTCGTCGTCATTTGAAGACCGAAGAAGAGTTTTTTCTCTAAATCTTGTCCGTTCTCTCGAAGTTTCGTGGTTCTAGCTTCATGTTATCCTCTCGAATGATTCCATTTGTCAGATATTCCTTTTTCTCACCATCCGGAGTATGTCAGGAGTTGTTTTTCCATTTCTTTTCACCGGAGGCCATCATTCTAGTTATCGTTCTCTATTTATCCCGGTGCTTCGTTCAAGTGTTCTTTAATTAGCTCATGATCTCTTCGTTCTTTTGCATCTAAATCCCCTCTAGCATATTTGTTCTTCTAATTCTACCCGGTGATTAAGTCTCTTTCCTCAGTCATTTTCGAATTCTTCGGGTGGTTCGTTCAAGACCCCTTTTCGTTTGTAATCCAGTCGTTCTTTTCAAACCTACCGGTGGTTCATGAAGACCTTCTCAAGTTTGCGATATGTCACTTCTTAATTCTTTTTCAAGAAGAATAAGTAATATGCAAAATCCATAGCTTGTCATCAATTTAATTTGATGAAGGATAAGCATACAATAAATCTTATTCTTATTTCATCCAAGTGATTAATCCTTTTTCTTCGGAGTTTGTTCTTGAGGAATAAATTCTAGTTTCAAGTGTTTTCATCTTTTCTTTTCCGGAGTTCAAAATTTTTCCTCGACCATCTCGTCGGAACCTCCATCTAAATCATTGCAAGGCTTTAGTCTTATTCTTTTCATCCTTCAATTCTATCTCATCATCCTTTTGTTACCGGAGTTCTTCATGGTGGTTCTTCATGATTTAATTCATTCTTCAAGAGTTCATCAAGACTTTGTTGGAGAAATTCAAGTATCTTTTCTTCTCGCATCTCGAAGTGTAATTAATTCTCCGTATTCTTTTGAAATGGAGTTTTGCATTTCTTCGTTCTTCTCATCTTTTCCATCTTTTTCCGCTCGTGGTCGGAGATCACCTCATAATTTTAAGATGTTATCTATAAGTCCACAACGAGCTTATTCTTTCGTTGTTGATTTTCTCAACAACTCCGTTCAATCTTTTCTTCTAAGATGCTTTCAATTTCATTCGTGGTAGAAGATGTCATCTTCTTCTCCGTTCTTTTCTTTCAACTCTTTCAATTCTTTCCGGAGGTTTTGTGTCATGTCTTCATCAAGTATCATTCCATCCTCTCAAGCTCGTGTTCGATTCCTCCATGTTTAGCCGGAGAGCTGCCTAAATCCTTTCAGTCTTATTCGTTTCTTATCTCGTTATAACCGGAGTGGTTTCATAGTCTATCTGATTCCGTGAGCTTTCGATTCTCGTCATTCTCTTCGTTCCTCTCTTCTTCTCGAGTGCCCTCGATTCTTTGCTTCTTTTCTTAAGCTCTTGTTTCACCTCATCCCTTTTCCCTTCCGTCTCGGTCCTAAGATCTCGGGACGAGATCTCTTGTTAGTGGAGGAGGGTTGTAACGCCCCGGATTCGATGCGTCAGGTGTTCGCCAGTTATTCGCCGTCGTTGCCATGTCATTTGCTTGTGTGTTGCACTTTGCCATGTCATCATATGCATTTCATATCATGTCATCATGTGTATCTCATTTTGCATACGTGTTCGTTTCATGCATCCGAGCATTTTCCCCGTTGTCCGTTTTGCAATCCGGCACTCCTATGTCATCCGGCGTCCTCCTTTTGTCTCCTGTTGTGAGTGGGTGTTAAACTTTCTCGGAATGGCCCGAGGTTTGCCAAGCGGCCTTGGTATAGCACCGGTAGACCGCCTGTCAAGTTTCGTGCCATTTGGAGGTCGTTTGATACTCCAACGGTTAACCGGGTAACCGTAAAGGCCTCTTTTGTGTGCAGCCCAACACCCCTCCAAAGTGGCCCAAATCCCATCCAAACCCCCTCCATGCTCTCGGTCGTTCGATCACGATCGTGTGAGCGAAAACCGTGCCTCATTTGGACTCTCCTAGCTCCCTCTACCTATATAAACACCCCTCCCCCGAAATTCGCGGATCAATTCCACCCCAAACCCTAAAATTCCCCTCTGGGCCGCGCCGGACATGTCCGTCCGCGCCGGACAAAGCCCGCGCCGCCGCCTCCGTCCAACCGGCGTCCGCCACATGGCGCGCCGCCGCCACCCTCGCCGCCGGCCCGCGGAGCCCATCTAGGGTCCGCGCGGGCCCAGATCTCGCCGCCCGCCGGGCGACTTGCCGCCG
>NC_041383.1:251178698-251211524 GCF_002162155.2 Triticum dicoccoides
GCCTCCGCCGGCGCCCCGCCTCCAGCCGTCGCCGCGCCCGCCGCCGGCCGGATCCGGCCGGATCCGGTCCGGGGCCACCTCCTCGGTGCTTCCCCGACCTCACCGGAGACTCCCTCGGCTCCAACTCCGGCGAGCTCCCCGGTCATCCTCGAAGGACGTGCAAACCCTAGATCTGTTTTCGGAGGGGTATATTTTTCTAAGTCCCCGAAATTTTTGCATTATCATGCCATGTTCAACGCATCATAACTCCATGCATACGGCTCCGTTTCATGCGTGTAATATGTCAAATTGTTCGCCTCGATGAGTACTTCCTTTCATTTCATTGCACCATGTTCATTTGAGTTCATCTTGATGCCTGAATCATCATTGCAAGAGTGCTATATGATGTTAATCTGCTGAAACTGTTATAACTTGGTGATTCGTCATTTTTGTTGCATTTGATGTGTGCATCCTATGAGCATGAGCTCTACATGTGTTTTGATCTATGATACGCCATGTTTAAAGTGGTGCCATCCATGTATTTTTGTGGGTCTTGTACTGAGTGCATCGAGCTCGTGAAGTAGGGTACTTGCTATTACTGTTTTGCTAGGCTGATTCTATTATATTTTGATGCTATGTAAACTTGCTGCTACAAGTCATTCTATGCATTATCTGGAGATGTTCACTAAGGATGTTTTGTTATACATGTTATGGTCTACCTATTCATGCCCCTGGATGCATTTGTAGCCTGCTGTAACATGTTGCTATCTTGCTATCAACTTGCTAAATAATGTTGCTGTCAGCCTGTTAACATTAAGTTCAGTCTTGCCATGAGCGTTGCTAGTGATCCATGCACCATATGAACTTGTTCTTGCCATGCTTAGCTTCACAAACATGTCTTCTTACTGTTGGTTACCTTGACATGCCATGTATTGCTCTGTGATGAGTGGTTCAAGCTCACCAACATGCCTACTTATTGTTGTTCCTGCCATGTTTGAATATGTCATATTATTTGCCATGTTTACATGGGTGCCATCATATCTTATGTTCCATTTTGGCTCATGGTCAGTAAGGGACTTTTGTTCTATGTAATTAGTAGATTCATACCATGCCTTTGTTTGCCATGTTAAGTTCCTGTAACATGTTGTTTGATAGCTCTAAACATTGCAACCTGATGTTATTTCTGCTAGGCCTGAAACTGTTATTATTTGCAATCTTCCCATGTCCTTTTGAGCATGTTCTAATCTTTTCTGGAGATAGCTCAGTGTTCATCATTTGTCATGCTTTACCTGTACTTCATGTCCATGCCTTTTGTTTTCATGTTGGGATGCTCTAGCATATTGTTTTGATGCTTGCAAGATGCCTAGTTGTTGTTTTGGACAGCATGTCCTTTAAACTTGTATAGTGTATGTGTTGAACCGTTGCTCCGTTTTGAGTGTGCTCTATATGAAACTTGCTTGATTTTGTATGTAGTTTCATATTATCATGTTGCATCCTTGTTTTGAGGTATTTGCTTGATGTTTGGATGCATTTAGCATCAATGCCATGTTTAACTTGTTTTGCTCATATCTTCTAGGCCGTAGCTCCGAATCTAATGAACTTTATATGTAACTTGACTAGAATCTCAGGTAGATCATCTTGGTGCATCTTAACTTGCTGTTTAACAACTTGAACATAAGGTTTATTCAGTTCTGGACCAATTTCTAAATATGCATATGAGGACTTACCGGAATCGTTATATGTTATTTCCGGCCTCATTTAAACTTGCCTTGATGTGTTGTTCTTGTTTGCATCATCTCTTGCCATGAGTAGCTCCATGTAGCTTTGTCATGCATCATGCTTGTTGTGCATCATGTCTTGTTTATGTGTGGTGTGTTTACCATGTTGTGTGCTTCTTCTCGATAGTTCCCGTTTTCGTTGCGATCGCGAGGATTCGTTCGTCTACGCTTGCTTCGTCTTCGTGGCTTCATCTTCTTCATGGACTCATTCTTCTTCCTTGCGGGATTTTAGGCAAGATGACCGTCACCTTGGATCTCACTTCTATCATTGCTATGCTAGTTGCTTTGTTCTATCGCTTTGCTGCGCTTCCTATAACTTGTTCTTCAAGCCTCCCCAAATTGCCATGAACCTCTAACCTTTGACACCCTTCCTAGCAAACCGTTGTTTGGCTATGTTACCGCTTTGCTCAGCCCCTCTTATAGCATTGTTAGTTGCAGGTGAAGTTGAAGATTGCTCCATGGTGGACAGGGTTATGTTGGGATATCACAATATCTCTTATATTATTAATGCATCTATATATTTGGTAAAGGGTGGAAGGCTCGGCCTTATGCCTGGTGTTTTGTTCCACTCTTGCCGCCCTAGTTTCCGTCATACCGGTGTTA
Source organism: Triticum dicoccoides (assembly GCF_002162155.2). Taxonomy (NCBI): domain Eukaryota; kingdom Viridiplantae; phylum Streptophyta; class Magnoliopsida; order Poales; family Poaceae; genus Triticum; species Triticum dicoccoides. The sequence continues at coordinate 251,181,059 of NC_041383.1, forward strand.
TGTTCCCGGATTTTGCGTTCCTTACGTGGTCGGGTGATTTATGGGACCCCCTTGATAGTTCGCTTTGAATAAAACTCCTCCAGCAAGACCCAACCTTAGTTTTACCATTTGTCTCACCTAGCCCTTTTTCCCTTGGGTTTCCGGAGCCCGAGGGTCATCTTTATTTTAGCCCCCCACCCCCCGGGCCAGTGCTCCTTCGAGTGTTGGTCCGAACTGAGCTGCCTGCGGGGCCACCTCGGGGAAACTCGAAGTCTGGTTTTACTCGTAGCTAGTCTCATCCGATGTTGCCCTGAGAACGAGATATGTGCAGCTCCTATCGGGATTTGTCAGCACATCGGGCAGCTTTGCTGTTCTTGTTTTACCATTGTCGAAAAGTCTTGTAAACCGGGATTCCGAGACTGATCGGGTATTCCTGGGAGAAGGTATATCCTTCGTTTATCGCGAGAGCTTATCATGGGCTAAGTTGGGACACCCCTACAGGGTATTATCTTTTGAAAGCCGTGCCCGCGGTTATGTGGCAGATGGGAATTTGTTAATGTCCGGTTGTAGATAACTTGACACCAGATCCGAATTAAAACGCATCAACCGCGTGTGTAGCTGTGATGGTCCCTTTTCGGCGGAGTCCGGGAAGAGAACACGGTTTCTGGGTTATGATTGATGTAAGTAGGAGTTCAGGATCACCTCTTGATCATTGCTAGCTTCACGACCGTTCCTTTGTTTCTCTTCTCGCTCTCATTTGCGTATGTTAGCCACCATACTTGCTTAGCCGCTGCTGCAACCTCACCACTTTACCCCTTCCTTTCCCTTTAAGCTTTGCTAGTCTTGATACCCATGGTAATGGGATTGCCGAGTCCTCGTGGCTCACAGATTACTACAATAACAGTTGCAGGTACAGGGTATGCGATGATCATGACGCGAGAGCGATGTTGCTTGTTTTGGAGTTCTTCTTCTGCTTCTTCGATCAGGGGATAGGTTCCAGGTCGGCAGCCTGGGCTAGCAGGGTGGATGTCATTTGAGTTTCTGTTTGTATTTCATCCGTAGTCGGATGGTGCTCTTATGTATGATGATGTTGTATTTGTGTGGCATTGTATGCCTCTTGTATGTATCCCCATCTATTATGTAATGTTGATGTAATGATATCCACCTTGCAAAAGCGTTTCAATATGCGGTTCTATCCTTGGTGGGACCTTCGAGTCTCTTTAGGATGGTATCGCATCTTGGGCGTGACACCCAGTCCAGCCCCTTGTTGATCCATGACGCCAGTTGCGGCGGAGGGCCCGAGCGGAACGCTGGAGGAGCCGCCCGCTTTGTACCTCGGGGAGCTGTGATGTAAAACCACTCCCGTTGCCATAAGTCAGAAGTTTCTGTGAAGGAACCCTTTTACCATGGGGCGTCGGCGCCTTTGCTTATTATAGCGCCTCCGCACTCCACGTGACGCCCGTCAATCACCTTCGGCCTCACATTGAAGGTCTTGAGACATAGGCCGAAGTGGGGGGTGATGCGGAGGAAGGCTTCACACACGACGATAAACGACGAGATGTGAAGGATGGAATCTGGAGCTAGATCGTGGAAATCTAGCACGTACAAGAACATGAGCCCTCTCACAAAGGGATCAAGACTAAAACCTAGCCCTCAGAGGAAGTGGGAAATAAATACGACACCCCCGTTGGGTTCGGGAGTGGGGATGACCTGCCCTTGAGCAGGCAGCCTGTGCGGGATTTCGGCGGTGAGATACCTGGCCTCCCTAAGCTTCTTGATGTCCTCCTCTGTGACAGAGGAGGCCATCCACCGGCCTTGAAGGTTGGATCCGGACATGGTCGAAGGTCTGAAGCGCTTAGCTTGAGCCTTGGGTGTTGGAATTCGAGGTGCGGGAGAGTAGGAATCAAGCGTGGGAAGAAAAGGACAGGCCTTGGCCCCCTTATAAAGAGGACACATATCAAGCGTCCCCCGCGTGACCGTTTGGGACTTGCCTAGAATCGAGGAGTCATATTGAGCAAGCGCGGTTGGGTTACCCACACCTGTATTGAGGAGAATCCCATGATAAGGGGAACACGATCTCTGCTTCGACCAGACGTGGCAATAAAACTGCCTGGCATCACGTGTAGTGGCTGGTGGAGAAAAACGGTTCGGATAATGACCGGGCCGTGGCGTGATGTCACGCTATGAAAAGTTGTCAACAGATTGGATTTGTGGGATGTTGTGCTCTCTACGGTGGTATGTGGAATTTGTTTTGCAGAACCGGACACGATTCTCGTGTCCAAAATATTCTATGGAGTATTCGGAGAAGGAACCCGCCTTGCAATGCCGAAGACAATCTGCGCGCCGGACTCATCGTCATTGAAGCCTGGTTCAGGGGCTACTAAGGGAGTCCGGGATTAAGGGGTCCTTGGATAGCCAGACTGTATACTTTGGCCAGACTATTGGACTATGAAGATACAAGATTGAAGACTTCATCCCGTGTCCGGATGGGACTCTCCTTTGCATGGAAGGCAAGCTTGGCAATTCGGATATGTAGATCTCCTTCTCGGTAACCGACTCTGTGTAACCATATCCCCCTCCGATGTCTATATAAACCGAAGGGTTTAGTTCGTAGGAGAACAACAATCATAATCACAGGCTAGCTTCTAGGGTTTAGCCTCTATGATCTCGTGGTAGATCAACTCTTGTAATACTCATATCATCAAGATCAATCCAGCAGGAAGTAGGGTATTACCTCCATTGAGAGGGCTCGAACCTGGATAAACATCATGTCCCCCGCCTCCTATTACCATTAGCCTTAGACGCACAGTTCGGGACCCCATACCCGAGAACCGCTGGTTTTGACACCGACAAGACCCCCGAAACCTTTTCGGTGGTCCCGGTACAATACCGATAAACCCCCGAACAATTCCGGTGACCGAATAAGGACTTCCCATATATAAATCTTTATCTCCGGACCGTTCCGGAACTTCTCGTGACATCCGGCATCTCATCCGGGACTCCGAACAACATTCGGTAACCACATACTATTTCCCATAACAACTCTAGCGTCACCGAACCTTAAGTGTGTAGACCCTACAGGTTCGGGAATCATGCAGACATGAACGAGACAGCTCTCTGGCCAATAACCAACAGCGGAACTAGATACCCATGTTGGCTCCCACATGTTCCACGATTATCTCATCCGATGAACCATGTTGTCGGGAATTCAATCAATCCCGTATACAATTCCCTTTGTCCATCGGTATGTTACTTGCCCGAGATTCGATCGTTGGTATCCCAATACCTTGTTCAATCTCGTTACTGGCAAGTCTCTTTACTCATTCTGCAGTGCATGATCCCGTGACTAACTCCTTAGTCACATTGAGCTCATTATGATGATGCATTACCGAGTGGGCCCAGAGATACCTATTCGTCATACGGAGTGACAAATCCCAGTCTCGATTCGTGCCAACCGAACAGACACTTCCGGAGATAGCTGTAGTGTACCTTTATAGCACCTAGTTACGTTGTGATGTTTGGTACACCCAAAGCATTCCTACGGTATCCGGGAGTTACACAATCTCTTGGTCTAAGGAAATGATACTTGACATTAGAAAAGCTCTTAGCAAACGAACTACACGATCTTGTGCTATGCTTAGGATTGGGTCTTTTCCATCACATCATTCTCCTAATGATGTGGTCCCGTTATCAATGACATCCAATGTCCATGGTCAGGAAACCATAACCATCTATTGATCAATGAGCTAGTCAACTAGAGTCTCACTAGGGACATGTTGTTGTCTATGTATTCACACATGTATTATGGTTTCCGGTTAATACAATTATAGCATGAACAACAGGCAATTATCATGAACAAGGAAATATAATAATAACCATTTTATTATTGCCTCTAGGTCATATTTCCAGCATGGTGGCTGTTTTGAGGAAGGTATATGGTACCACCGAAAGTTGCGCGGCACTAGAGAGGCTAGCAATGGTTGAAGGGTGAGAGTGTGTATAATCCATGGACTCAACATTAGTCATAAATAGCTCACATACTTACTACAAAAATCTATTAGTTATTGAAAGAAGTACTACGCCCATGCTCCTAGGGGGATAGATTGGTAGGAAAGACCATCGCTCGTCCCCGACCGCCACTCATAAGGAAGACAATCAACAAATAAATTATGCTCCGACTTCATCACATAATGGTTCACCATACGTGCATGCTACGGGAATCACAAACTTCAACACAAGTAGTTCTACAATCCAAAATTACTCACTAGTATGATGCTAATATCACCTCTTCATATCTCAAAACAATCATAAAGAATCAAACATCTCATAGTATTCAATGCACTTTATATGAAAGTTCTTATTATATCCATCTTGGATGCCTATCATATTAGGACAATTTATAACCAAAGAAAATTACCATGCTATTCTAAAAGACTCTCGAAATAATATAAGTGAAGCATGAGAGTTCATAAATTTCTTCAAAATAAAACCACCGCCGTGCTCTAAAAAGATATAAGTGAAGCACTAGAGCAAATGACACACTACTCCAAAAGATATAAGTGAAGATCAATGAGTAGTTGAATAATTATGTAACTATGTGAAGACTGTCTAAAATTTAAGAATTTCATATCTTGAAATATTATTCAAACAACAAGTAAAACAAAATAAAATGACATGAAGCTCCAAGCAAAACACATATCATGTGGTGAATAAAAATATAGCCCCAATAAAGTTACCGATGAACAAAGACGAAAGAGGGGATGCCATCCGGGGCATCCCCAAGCTTAGGCTCTTGGTTGTCCTTGAATATTACCTTGGGGTGCCTCGGGCATCCCCAAGCTTAGGATCTTGCCACTCCTTATTCCATAGTCCATTGAATCTTTACCCAAAACTTGAAAACTTCACAACACAAAACTCAACAGAAAACCCATAAGCTCCGTTAGTATAAGAAAATAAATCACCACTTAGGTACTGTTGTGTAAGTGCATCTAGTGCCCCTTAGTGATTTTGGTGTATTGAAGACTTATAGGTTAAAGGACTGATGCGTTTGTGAGTGTACACAGGTCTATAAGTCTATGAGGAGTTTGATATTTACAGAGGAAGTCGACCCCTAAAAATGAAGTTCTTCAACTGAAGACTTTGATATTCTCAAGACTTTCTCAAGACTTTGAAAGTGAAGAAATTGGTGTGACCTTGAAGACTTGGTATTCACTTGAGGAACATGAAGCGTGAAGACTTTTGTTTTCGTAGTTTCATTTTCTCTTTCTTGAGTCATAGGAAACACCGTACTGTTAAAGGGGGTCGAAGAAATACTAAGGAAAATTTTCCATGTGATGCTCAACTCAAAATCCTACACCTACCAATCCCTTCGAGTGAAGCCATTGGAAATCTCATACAGTTTAGTCAAATTCTTCAGTGACAGAGACGCAGTTCTTCTGGTCACTGATGACTTTGCTCTGACTGAGGAGTTAGGAATTCGCCAGTGCGAATTGCGTACACAGTGAGGAACATGATAGCCCTGAGGAATTTGAGAGTCAAATTTCCGACCGCTGCTGTGCTGCGCGCCGGCTGCCCCAAAATATCTTATCCACCTAACGGTCATATCATTGAAGGGCATTTATGTCTTATCATGTCGGGCTGCTCCCTAGGCTATAAATAGCCACCCCCTACAACCACTAGTTGGTTGGCTGCTCTGAGAGAACTTGACACTTGTCATCTGAGAGCAACCCATCCTCCGAGGACTTTGAGCGAAAATCATCAAGTGAGGAAAATCCAAAACCAATCCCCCACAAACCCAAAGTGATTGAGCATCACTGAAGAAATTGATCCCGTGTGGATCCGACGCTTATTACCTTTGAAGACTGTGCTTCTTCCAGACGGTTAGGTGTCAAGGTCTAGAGCATCCAAGAGGAATTGTGGATCGCCGAGTGACCAAGTCTGTGAAGGTTTGGAAGTCACCTGAAGACTTACCACGAGTGATTGGACGAGACCTGCGTGGTCTTAGTTCAAGGAGAATACGGTGAGGACTGGGTGTCCTGAGTTGCGGCTCAGAGACTGGGTGTCCGGGACTGTGTGTCCTCGAGTTTAAATACTCAGCCGCTCCAACCAGACGTACAACTGAGACAGCAGTTGGAACTGGTTTACCAAATCATTGTCTTCACCAACTAACTGGTTCTATTTCCTCAACCCTTTCATTTCCTCATTACTGTGTTGAATGATTGTTCATATCTGTGCTTGAAGACTTTGACTGAAGACTTTCACAAATTCCTTAGTTCAATTTCTTCAGTCTGTTTGTCTTCATCTTGTTATCCTATGATTACGCTTTCTGTACTCTGTGCTAGTCTTCATTTCATCATGACGACCATGCTTGTATCCTGTTATGTTTATTTCTGAGTACTTATTCCGCTGCAAGTAGTTCTTCGCTAAGGAATTTCCTCACCAGCAAATTCCTCAGTGAAGAATTCATAAAAATCGCCTATTCACCCCCCTCTAGTCGATATAACGCACTTTCAATTGGTATCAGAGCAAGGTACTCCCTTGTTCTGTGTGATTTTGGTTTAACCGCCTGGAGTTTTAGTTATGTCGACCGCAGGTATGATCAAGGTCTTGGCTGGGTGTCCTACGTTTGATGGGACGGAGTACCCCTACTGGAAGAACAAAATGCGAGTGCATCTTGAGGCAATTGATAACGATCTCTGGTATGTTGTGGAAAATGGTGTCCCCTCTGTCACTCCCTCACTGAACGCTACCGATGTGAAGAGATTCAAGCATCTCGATTCTCAAGCGAAGAATATCGTAGGTGGCCATCTGAGTAAAGGACAGTATGGAAGAGTGAGTGCTTTGGAAACTGCTAAGCTTATCTGGGATAGGCTGTCCAAAGTGAATGAAGGAGTCTCAACTCAGCGTGACTCTCGAGTTGATGTTCTTCGGAATCTCTTCAACCGCTTCAAAAGACTCGACAACGAAAATGTCCAACAAACCTTTGATCGCCTCACTGACATCTCAAATGAGCTTCAAGCCCTCGGTGCCACTGACATCACTGATCATGAAGTAGCGAAGAAACTGTTGAGATCACTTGATTCCTCATTTGATACTCTGGGACTGATGATACAAGAACGTGCTGATTACAAGTCTCTTGATCCTGCCGATATCCTCGAAAGGCTAAATACTCACGAGTTCCAGCTTGCTGAAAAGAGAGATCTCTATGGTACAAACTATGGCAAACCACGTGCCCTGAAGGCCAAGGCTGTGTCTGATTCTGAATATGAGGACTCTGGTAGTAGCCTTGGTGATCCTGAAGAATTGAGCCAGGATCTAGCACTGCTTGTGAAGAAATTCCAGAAGTTCACAAGACGTGGTCGCTTTGGAAAATCCTCAAAAGGCAATGATTCCTCATCCAGTGACTATAAGAGAAGGCTCTGCCACAAATGCAAGAAACCTGGTCACTATATTCAAGATTGTCCTCAGTGCGAAAAGGAAATGAAGAAGAAGAAATACAAGGATTACAGTTCTGATGATGCGAAGAAGAAGAAGAAATCATCAAAATCTTCATCATCAAAATCCTCGAAGTCTTCATCTCACAAGAAGAGCAGCTCCAAGAAGGCTCGGGCATTCATTGGCAAGGAAATGGACTCTGAAGCTGAATCTAAGGAAAATGATGAAGAGGAGGCGTCTGAAGAATCTCAATCTGGTGTGGCGAGTCTGGCCGTCGCTACTGCTTTCGTCAGCAAGTCCATCTTCAACACTGAAGAAACTGACCCCACCGACAAGCCTGATGAAGATAATGATGGCTACGCTCCCACCTATTGCTTCATGGCGAAAGGTGCTAAGGATGATCAACCCAAAACCACTGAATGGGTCCTCGATAGTGGATGTACAAATCACATGACTGGTGACAAGAATCTATTGATGGATGCTCCTTTATCACCGTCACCTCTGAAGCATATCATCTTTGCTGACAAAGGCAAAAGTCAGGTATTGGGTCTTGGTAAGGTTGCTATCTCTAAGGATAAGCACATGGACAAAGTCATGCTTGTTGAGTCCTTAGGATACAATCTCATGTCAGTCTCAATGCTTTGTGATCTTGATATGGTTGTTGTCTTTGGCAAGTATCGCTGTGTTGTGATTATGGAAGCTGACAATTCCAAAGTCTTCGAAGGCTTTAGGAGAGGAGATCTGTATATTGTTGATTTCTCTACAGGACCACAACCAGCCGTGTGTCTACCTGCAAAATCTTCAGAAGGCTGGCTATGGCATCGATGACTTGGTCACGCAGGCATGAGGAATTTGAACACGCTTGCAAAGAAGAAGCATGTCATTGGCATTGAGAATGTCAAATTCCTCAAGGATCATTTATGCGGAGCCTGTGAAGCTGGAAAAATGACCAAGGCCAAGCATCCAGCGAAGACTATCATGACCACTACCCGTCCATTTGAATTGCTTCACATGGACCTCTTCGGACCTAATCATTATTCAGCAGTCACTAATGATGCATCTCTATATGGTTTTGTCATTGTTGATGATTATTCTCGATATACATGGGTACACATTGTTACTTACAAACATGAAGTGCAGGAAGTCTTCAAACGATTTTCCTCGAGGGCTTCAACCAACTTTGGTGTGAAGATCAAGCATATCAGAAGTGACAATGGAACTGAGTTCAAGAATTCCGGTCTTGATGCCTATCTTGATGAACTTGGTATTACTCATGAGTTATCTACTCCCTATACTCCTCAGCAAAATGGCGTCGTGGAGCGCAAGAACAGGACTCTTGTTGAGATGGCTCGCACTATGCTTGATGAATACAAAACGCCTCAGCGTTTCTGGATTGGTGCAATTGATACTGCATGCCACATCATCAACAGAGTATATCTTCACAAATTCTTCAAGAAGACGGCCTATGAACTCCTCACTGACAAGAAACCCAATGTGAGTTATTTCAAAGTCTTCGGTGCTAAATGTTGGATTAGAGATCCTCACCACAACTCTAAATTTGCACCGAAAGCACATGAAGGTTTTATGCTTGGTTACGGAAAGGACTCGCACACCTACAGAGTCTTCAACATTGTTCTTCACAAGATTGTTGACACTGTAGATGTGCGGTTCGATGAAACTAATGGCTCGCAAAGAGAGCACCTACCTTCTGTGTTAGATGAACCAGCACCTGAGGATGCTATCAAGTTCAAGGCAACTGAGGATGTCATTCGTACTGAAGAATCTGCTGAAGAATTCATTCCTGTTCATGAAGAACGTCGAGCTGATGCACCTGAAGAACATGATGAGGAAAATGGTGCTGAAGAAAATGCTGACCAAAATCCTCAGCGACAACCAGCTCATCCTCGCGTTGCAAAAAAAGTGCAAGTGGAGAAGATCATCGATGACATTAGCGCACCAGGTCCTCTCACACGCTCAAAAAGCTTCACATTTATCTAACTTTTGTGGGCACTATGCTTTTGTCTCTATCGCAGAGCCCACTAAGGTAGATGAAGCATTTCTGGAGCCGGAGTGGATTCAGGCTATGCAAGAAGAATTACATTAGTTCGAGCTTAACAATGTCTGGGAATTGGTCAATCGCCCAGATCCTCGCAAGCATAATATCATTGGCACAAAGTGGATCTACCGCAACAAGCAAGATGGAAATGGCCTTGTGGTGAGGAATAAGGCACGACTAGTAGCTCAAGGCTACACACAGGTTGAAGGAATTGATTTCGATGAAACTTTTGCACCTGTTGCTAGACTTGAGGCTATTCGCATATTACTTGCTTATGCTAACCATCATGATATCATCTTATATCAAATGGATGTGAAAAGTGCATTCCTCAATGGTAAGCTTGAGGAAGAAGTATATGTTGCTGAACCCCCAGGTTTTGAAGATCCAAAGAATCCTGACAAAGTCGTCAGACTCAATAAGGCCCTCTATGGCCTCAAGCAAGCCCCTCGGGCGTGGTATGATACATTGAAGGAATTCTTCGTGAAGAATGGCTTCACACCCGGTTCACTCGACCCTACTCTCTTTACTAAATCATATGATGGTGAACTGTTTGTGTGCCAAATATATGTTGATGATATTATCTTTGGATGTACTGACCAACGTTATAGTGATGAATTTACCTATATGATGAGTGAAGAATATCAAATGTCTATGATGGGAGAGTTGAAATTCTTCTTAGGTCTTCAAATTCGTCAGCAGTGCAATGGCATATTCATATCTCAGGAGAAATACCTCAAAGACGTACTGAGGAAATTCGGCATGCAAGTATGCAAAGGCGTCAAAATTCCTATGCCCACAAATGGCCATCTATGCACTGATGAAAATGGTATTGACTTCGATCACAAGGTATACCGCTCCATGATTGGTTCTTTATTGTACTTATGTGCATCTAGGCCAGATATAATGCTTAGTGTTTGCATGTGTGCCCGATTTCAAGCTGCACCGAAGGAATCACACCATAAGGCTGTGAAGCATATTCTTCGATATCTAGCTCACACACCAACACTAGGATTATGGTACCCCAAGTGCTCTGCTTTTGATCTCATTGGATATTCTGACTCTGACTATACTGGTGATCGTGTGGACTGCAAGTCAACATCTGGCACTTGTCATTTCCTCGGACGATCTTTGGTCTGTTGGTCCTCGAAGAAACAGAACTGCGTATCACTGTCTACTGCTGAAGCTGAATACATTGCTGCTGGCTCATGCTGTGCTCAACTGCTTTGGATGAAGCAAACCCTCAAGGACTATGGCGTCAACGTGAAGAATGTGCCTCTCCTCTGCGACAATGAGAGTGCCATCAAAATTGCTCACAACCCAGTTCAGCACTCGAAGACAAAGCACATTCAGATTCGTCATCATTTTCTTCGTGATCATGTGTTGAAGGGCGACATCTCCATCGAGCATGTGAAGACTGAAGAACAGCTAGCTGATATCTTCACCAAGCCTTTGGATGAGAAGAGATTTAGCAAGTTGCGGTGTGAGCTAAATATCTTAGAGTCTTCGAATGTTCTTTGAAAAGGACACACATCCTAACACTTATGCAAAATTGATGACTTAGATGTGCAACACATGAAGAAACATTTTTCTTCAATCAATGAAGAATAACACTCTAAGTGTGAAGAAATTAATGAAGAATTTGATTCTCAGAACCCTATGACAATTGTACTCGGTGTCTGAAATCACCATTCTTATACGGTGGGTTGCGCCACCACAAAAAGTTGAAAATCTTCAATTTGAGTTTTTCCTCAGTTTTTGAAATTCTTCAGTTTTTATAAAATTCTTCAACTTTGCAAAATCTTCACTGTTTCCGTCGTTTTTCTTCATTGGCTATATATATATATATATGAGTTATGTCCTCTATAGCATTCACTTATGGCTATTTCTTCAAGTTGCGTTTTCTGCTAAGTGAATGTGATCGGACCCTTCCCCCTCTATGCTATACTCAACCCAATCTATTCACAAATTCTTCATGTGCGTTCTAATTGAAACTCGTTCAAAGTCTTCATTGTGTCCTTGTCAGCTGAAGAAATTGCGAACAAAACGTTAAAACAAATCTTATCCAGATTTTCGGTTTTACCGCTCAAACCGTTCCGCATCCCACGATGCATTATTATAATAACCCACGATCTTACACGATCTCATCTGCACAGTACGTGGGTGACACATGTCGCATGAAGGAGAAAGGGCAGGGGCATGTTCGTCCCAAAATCTTCGGGCGAACAGTTTTTACCGTGGCTATAAATACCCCTCTCCCCTTCCTCAGTTCATTTACTCCACTCGGTCGCTGTCTCTCGCTCGAGCTCCTCAAACCCTAGAGCCGCCGCTACTCCATCGCCGCCGATGAGGAAGAGCTTCACTGCCTCGACCTCGTCGCCGTCGTACTCGCGCCGGCTGCGGAAATCTTCACTCCGCCGCCGCCGTAGTTGTCTCCCTCTGCCAAGTTAGGGCGTGGGAGATCGAACTTGACGAACTTCACCGCTGTTCATCTCAGTTCGTCGTGTTCTTCAGTTCGGGTAATTAAAAGTTATTTTTATAACTTACTTTGATTCTCAAGTTTTCCTAAAAATCTTCAAAGGTGTTTTATTCTCCAAATCTTCACACATATGAACAGCTCACACACTGTATGCTCTTGATCCATCTCTCTAAGCACTCATTTTCTTCAAGATTCCTCAATTGTGCGGATTTTCAATCTGTACAACTGTGGAACCTAAGACAAGAACGCTTAGTGAAATTCCTCAAGGCTCAACTGGTCAAATTCCTCAAAACTTGTCTTTTCGAAAAACCCTTCTGAGGACGCATATGACCTCTCCAAATTCCTCGCACCTACACTCTGTTCACAGGTACTCATGTCCGCTGCTGAATCACTAGGTTCTCATCAACTTAACTCATTTGCAGCGTTCCTCGAAGAAAAATTGCATACTTCTTCAGAGTGTTCAATTGTTCAAATTCCTCATCTGAAGAAAATGGCTGAAGGAAAGAGACCGCAGAAAGGAGGAAAGAAACCGGAGGTCATGACTGCTTTCGAGATCCCTGATGAAATATACAAGGATTATTGCACACCTGATGAAGCCAAGTTTGGCAAAGAAAACAAGAATCAGCGCAAGGTGCGTATTCAGAGGATTGAACGAAGATGGGCACGAGAATGGAGAGAATATCGATATGTTACTCCTAAGTACATGAAGAAATTCGCCTTAAATCCTCCATGCCCAAGAGCTCCATTGGCACCTGGCCAAGTAGCTGATCCCACCAGCATCAAGCGTGGTGAGGACTTTCCTGAAGAATGGGCTAGGTGCCAAGAAAAATTGGCAAGACAAGCCAAGGAGGCAGTGAGGAAATTCAATGAGGATTCTACCGCTGCTGCTACCGCTGAGACCTCAGTCAAACCAAGGAAATCAATGCCGAAGAAGCCTGCTCGTAAGCCAAAGTGCTTCACCTTCAGCGCCCTCACGGCCAAGTTCCTCAGCTGCGCCCTCACGGCAAATTCCTCAGAATACTGCTGCTCCACCAAAGTCCTCAGCAGCTCCCTCCAAGTCCTCAACTCCTGTGCATCTGGCTACATGTCAAAGGACTCAGGGTTTCTCAATTGCTTCTGGTGTCTCAGCAAATTCCTCAGCTGCACCAATGTCCTCATCAGGCCCCACTCCGCTGAAGACAAAAGCAACAGCTGGACGCGGTCCTCGGCCAAGTCCAAGAAAGAAACAGGTTGCCTTCCAAGTGCCCTCTAATGACGAGGCTTCTGATGAAGAACTTGCAGAAATCATCAGAGACAGACAAGCAAAGGCCGCTAGAGCCAAAGGCACATCTGTGCCACTGCTTTTGGATCCGAAGAATATTCTTGACTACATTGACTTATGGCATAAGGATCCAAACACTCCAATGTCTGATCTGCCTCTGTCTCCTGACCAAAGTCACATGCTGACCCATTTCATCTCTCAAGAGAAATGGAAGTTTGAAAAGGCTCGTGAGATAAAGAGAGCTCAAGCTAGAAAGGAGAAGCTTCTGAAGAAGAACGTTGTCAAACTAACACCTGAAGAACTTCTCAAGGCTCAATCTGAGATCCAAGCCCTCAGCAAGGACTTCGATGCATACAATGCTGATTGGCAAGGAGCCAAAGTGAGATTCGTCAACCTGACGAAGAAAATGTCAACTGTTGCAGCCCCATCGCAACAAGAAAATCCTCAGGCTGCAGACTCTGCTCAGCCTGCTGAAGAACATGCCAGCACCACTGATGACTTTCAGCCTGCTGATGAAAACACAAGTTCCAGGGCTGATGACTCCATCCTAGCCGCTGAAGAAATTGCCAGGGCATCCACTAGTGGTGCGCCTGAAGAATCTGAAGAGATCAGGGCAACTGCACCAGTTGCACCTGAAGAAAATGAACCACAGTCCTCAGCTCCTCCCGCGCCAACACCAACTCCAATTCTTCCTTCTGCCTATGAAGTGAAGAAGACCAAGGCTGTAGAGTGAGCTGCAGTGAAGAAAAGGAAGGCATCAGCTGCGTCAAATTCTTCGGCTTCAAAGAAAATGAAGCCGATGACCAGCTCGCTTGAAAATCCTATTGATGCCGTTCCGATTTCCTCCATGTCATCTAAGGAAATTGTTCCTTATGGAGAAGACTACAAGATCCCAAGCGGATCTGATGAAGAAAATCATTCTGCTGCTACTTCAGAGCAGTTTGATGAAGAAATTGAAGTGGAAGCAATCCCTTCAACGCCAGTCGTTTCCTCACCTATGCCTCAGTTCACAGCTGAAGAGGCAGGTGTTGAGGAAATTGAAAATGAAGATGAAGACGTGGACATTGGATGCACTACACCAGTGATGAACGATGACTTTTGGGAAAGTCAGCATCCCAATACTCCTCTCTTCACTCCTATTCAACAAATTCCTCAGTCCCCGGCAACCACTTTTCAAATGGGCTCTGAAGAAACTCATCCCACATCGTCTGTTCATGAAGAAATTCCAGCCGCTAGTGCTGAAGAACCTGCTGCTGTTGATCCTCAAGTTGCACAAGAAGAGGAACCAGAAATTCTTCAGCCTGCAGTACCTAAGCTCGCGATTCCTAAGGTTGTGCTGCAAATCACTGACACTCCTCTGCCCAAACCGAAGAATCCGTTCTCAAGCAAGCAAAAATTCAAGGCTGAAGACTTCTTTTCTGAGCATGTGTTCTTCACTGATTATAATCCATATGACTCTGCTCGCATAAGGAAGAGGCGTTTCTGGACTGCTACTCAAGCCAACTTCTATTCCTCAGTGCTGTTTGACAAAGACAAAATCTTCGATCATGAACAAATTCCTCACATGGATATGGAATCTCTGCCATGCTTCGAGCCAGTCCTCAGAGTTATTCACGATGCAGGACTACTGAACTTCTGCACTGATATCTGTGATTGGAATGAAGAACTCATTCTTCAGTTCTATGCCACTCTGCATATCACCGGAGATGCTGAAGATGTCAATTCATGGGTGCTGGATTGGATGACCGAAAACAGTCACTACAAGGCACCAGCAACTGAATTGCTTCGTGTCCTTCCTCTTGATCCTCCCCATGACAGTGCACGTTGCATCTACAATGACCGTGAACTGACAAATCATTATATGCAAGTGCTCATGAAGCCTTTGAAGCCAGGGCAGGCCCCACGAACCAAATTCCTCATCAAGGAATTGCCCTATGTGCCCCGACTGTCTATCGAATCCTGATGAAGACAATGAGTCCTATCAAAGGCCACGACTCAAACGATGAAGAAGTCGTTGGCATCATGAAGAACATGCTTTTCAACATTATTCATGGCGTTCCCGTCAAC
Organism: Triticum dicoccoides; assembly: GCF_002162155.2. NCBI lineage: Eukaryota > Viridiplantae > Streptophyta > Magnoliopsida > Poales > Poaceae > Triticum > Triticum dicoccoides. Next base: position 251,196,332 of record NC_041383.1, read on the forward strand.
TTCCATGATTTCTCATGAGGACTCTTGCAAATGTTGCAATGTCACTGAGGGAGTCCTGGACTAGGGGGTGTCCGGACAGCCAGACTATCATCGTCCGCCGGACTCCAAGACTACGAAGATACAAGATTGAAGACTCCGTCCCGTGTCCGGATGGGACTGACGTGGAAGGCAAGCTTGGCGATACGGATATGTAGATCTCCTACCATTGTAACCGACTCTGTGTAACCCTAGCCTTCTCCGGTGTCTATATAAACCAGAGGGCTATAGTCCGTACGGCAACATACATTACAACAATCATACCATAGGCTAGCTTTAGGGTTTAGCCTCCTTGATCTCGTGGTAGATCCACTCTTGTACTACCCATATCATCAATATTAATCAAGCAAGACGTAGGGTTTTACCTCCATCAAGAGGGCCCGAACCTGGGTAAAACATCGTGTCCCTTGTCTCCTGTTACCATCCGCCTAGACGCACAGTTCGGGACCCCCTACCTGAGATCCGCCGGTTTTGACACCAACATTGGTGCTTTCATTGAGACTTCCTCTGTGTCATCACCAATAGGCTCGATGGCGTCTTCAATCGACAACGCTGTCCAGGGTGAGACTTTTCTCCCCGGACAAATCTTCGTATTCGGCGGCTTCGCACTGCGGGCTAATTCACTTGGCCATCTGGAGCAGATCGAAAGCTACGCCCCTGGCCATCAGGTCAGATTCGGAAGCCTAAACTTCACGGCCGACGTCCGCGGAGACTTGATCTTCGACGGGCTCGAGCCACAGCCAAGCGCGCCGTACTGTTACAATGGGCACGATCTAGCTCTGCCGCCGAACAGTGCCTTTGTGGCCGCACAAGAATCCGCTCCGGCCCTTAGACCGGAGCCGATCGCCCAGATCGAGAACCGGTGGTTGGACACCGCCTCGGGGGCTCCAACTTCCACGGTGATGGAGCCGAACACTAGCCTTGTCCCTCGCGAAACTCGTGACTCCGAGGTGCCTGACTCCTTGCCAGACTCCGGACCTCCCGCGCCCCTGCCAATCGAATCTGATTGGGCGCCGGTTATGGAATTCACCACCGTGGACATCTTCCAACACTCTCCCTTTGGCGACATCTTAAATTCGCTAAAGCATCTCTCGCTATCCGGAGAGTCCTGGCCGGATTATGGCCAGGATGGTTGGAATACGGGACGAAGAAATTCAGAGCCCACCCACCACCCACTTTATAGCCACTGTCGATGATCTAACCGACATGCTAGACTACGACTCCGAAGACATCAACGCTATGGACGACGATGCCAGAGACGAACAGGAACCAGCGCCCACAGGGCACTGGAAGACCACCTCGTCATACGACATATACATGGTGGACACCCCAAAAGATGGGGATGGCGAAGAAGCAGCGAAGGCAGATTCCTTAAAGAAACAGCCCAAGCGCCGGCGTCAGCGGCGCCGCTCTAAATCCCGCCACAGCAAGAATGGAGATTCCGGCACAGGAGATAATAATACCCCAGAGAGTGCCGAAGACAATCCCCTCCAGCAAGACTCAGCGCAGGAGAATGCAGAAGCAAGCCCTCACGAGAGGGCGGCAGACGAAGAGGTCGAGGATTATAACTATATACCTCCCTCCGAAGACGAAGCAAGCCTCAACGACGACGAATTCGTCGTGCCCGAGGATCCCGTCGAACAAGAGCGTTTTAAATGCAGGCTTATCGCCACGGCAAACAACCTAAAGAAAAAGCAGCAGTAGCTTCAAGCTGATCAGGACCTGCTGGCCGATCGATGGACCGAGGTCCTCGCGGCCGAAGAGTATAAACTCGAACGCCCCTCCAAAAGCTACCCAAGACGCAAGTTCCTCCCCCGACTAGAGGAGGAAGCATACATACCTTCATCACCAATGCACGATACGGCAGACCGACCACCCCGTGGTCGCGACAGAGAGGCATCCAGGCCCTCAACCAAGACCATACCCCGGCATCGCTCCAAAAGTACGAAGCCAAGAGGGAACGCGCCGGACTTGCGAGACGTATTGGAGGACAAAGCAAGGCAATCCAGATCCATCTATGGATCACGAGGGTGCCCCACGACCCGCAATGAATACCGTCACACCGGATACAATAACCCCGGCCGGGCCGAACACAGCAGACAACGCTCTCTCGAGCTGCGTCGTGATATTGCTCAATATAGAGGCGCCGCACACCCGCTATGCTTCACTGACGAAGTAATGGATCATCAAATCCCTGAAGGGTTTAAACCCGTAAACATCGAATCCTATGATGGCACAACAGACCCCGCAGTTTGGATCGAAGATTATCTCCTTCACATCCATATGGCCCGCGGCGACGATCTCCATGCCATCAAATATCTCCCACTCAAGCTTAAAGGACCAGCTCGGCATTGGCTCAACAGCTTGCCCGCAGAGTCAATTGGGTGTTGGGAAGACCTGGAATCCGCATTCCTCGACAACTTCCAGGGCACGTATGTGTGGCCACCAGACGCCGATGACCTCAGCCACATAATTCAGCAGCCAGACGAATCAGCCAGACAATTCTGGACACGGTTCTTGACAAAGAAAAACCAAATCCTCGACTGTCCGGATGCAGAGGCCCTCGCAGCCTTCAAACATAACATCCGCGACGAGTGGCTAGCCCGGCACCTGGGACAGGAAAAGCCGAAATCGATGGCAGCCCTCACATCATTAATGACCCACTTTTGCGCAGGAGAGGATAGCTGGCTAGCTCGCAGCAACAACCTTAACAAAAATTCTGGCAGTCCGGACACTAAGGACAACAATGGCAGGTCGCGTCGAAGCAAAAATAAACGCCGCATTAACGGCGATGACAAGGAGGATACGGCAGTCAACGCCGGATTCCGAGGCTCTAAACCCGGTCAACGGAAGAAGCCATTCAAAAGAACCACTCCGGGTCCGTCCAATTTGGACCGAATACTCGACCGCTTATGCCAGATACATGGCACCCCTAAAAAGCCAGCTAATCACACCAACAGAGATTGCTGGGTGTTCAAGCAGGCAGGCAAGTTAATTGCCGAAAACAATGACAAGGGGATAAACAGCGATGACGAGGAAGAGACCCGACCGCCGAACAATAGAGGACAGAAGGGCTTCCCCCCACAAGTGCAGACGGTGAACATGATTTACGCAACCCATATACCCAAGAGGGAGCGGAAGCGTGCACTAAGGGATGTCTATGCGATGGAGCCAGTCGCCCCGAAGTTCAATCCATGGTCCTCTTGTCCGATCACTTTCGATCGAAGAGACCATCCGACCAGCATATGCCATGGCGGATTTGCCGCATTGGTTTTAGACCCAATCGTCGATGGATTTCACCTCACGAGAGTCCTGATGGACGGCGGCAGTAGCCTGAACCTGCTTTATCAGGATACAGTGCGCAAGATGGGCATAGACCCCTCAAGGATTAAACCTACAAAGACAACCTTTAAAGGTGTCATACCAGGTGTGGAAGCCAATTGTACAGGCTCAGTCACACTGGAAGTGGTCTTCGGATCCCCGGACAATTTCCGGAGCGAGGAGTTAATCTTCGACATAGTCCCGTTCCGCAGCGGCTATCACGCTCTGCTCGGACGAACCGCGTTTGCAAAGTTCAACATGGTGCCGCATTATGCATACCTCAAGCTCAAGATGCCAGGCCCTCGTGGAGTCATCACGGTCAACGGAAAGGAACGCTCCCTCCGAACGGAGGAACATACAGCGGCTCTCGCGGCAGAAGTACAGAGCAGCCTTTTAAGGCAATTTTCAAGTCCGGCCGTTAAACGGCCGGATATTGCAAAACACGCCCGAAGCAATACCAACCAAGACCACCTGGAACGATCAGAGCACGCATAGCAATGCGGCCCTAACCCCCGCCCTCGCATGATTGCAAGAACAAGCCTCCGCGTACATCATTACGCTTTGGAGATACCATGGGCGTAGGGGAAGGGGCACGATCACAATGGACCCAAAGTGCGGCTCGACCACACCAGGGGCTCGCAAGTGTGCCAATCCTTTTTATTATTTTCCTTCTTTGTATACACAGGACTTCGTTAACCAGAGGCCCGGTCCGGCGGTGAACCTGCCGAACTCACGATGCAACAGCCAGGGAAAAAAGAAGGCTGCGATGAACACTCAGGTGGTCTTAATTACGAGCATTAAATTCGATTATATACACCAAGTCCGCAGCTCATCCCTGGAGGGGGACATGTTTAATTAGTCCAAATCCCTTGCTTACCGCACTATTTGTATCAGTCTGCACTCATAGCAGACTTCCTTTAATAAATAATGCAGCACTTTTCGACTGCAATTACATTACTTTATATATATATGTTCATTACATGACATCTTGCACCCGTATATTTTTGGTACGGCCTAATACACCAGGGGCTTATGTTCCCCACATTATGGTGTGGTAAGTCCGAACACTTTCATAAGTGCGGCACCCCGAACTTATAGCATTATATGAATCGGCTCCGAATCATGTCTTGGGTCAATAGTTGGGTTTGCCCGGCTCCCATGTTTTGGTGCCTTACATTCCGTTCTGTCAGCTAAGGTGGCACTGGGAGAACCACTGTGATTGCGCCCCGGTTGAGCTGGGCAAGCACCTCAGTGGAGAAAGCTAAAACTGACCGGCATGATAAGGCGAGAGACTGGTCGCTGTTTGAGAGGTCTTTTCGGGTCCTTAAAGACTCACGCTGCTTCGAGCGAAGTTCCGGATAATGTCCGACGAAGGCGTGGACAGCGCCCCGGATTCGGTCTTCCGAATACCAGGGGCTTCGCCGAAATTTAAAATTATAGAATTCTATGGCTAAGTGAGAGTGTTCAAGCATTATAAGTCCGGTTGCCTTGTTCGTTGTGTTGAGCGCCTCCCTAGATGGACCCAAAAATGGGAACAAGAGTGCTCAAGTTTATCTCGAACACCCCAGCACTCGCGGCTCGAGGGGCTGAAGCCAACGACTTGCCATCTCTCAGATTTTAGAAACGGCCGCACAGAAGGTAATATTTTAAATTAAACAAGCGTTGCTTAAGGCGCATATGAACAAACTTTTCAGCGCACAGGATAATACATAGCGAGTTTACTCAAAAATTACATCTCTAGGGCATTCATCTGCAATATCGCGGGCTCCCTTCAGGACAGTTTTATAATACATTTCGGGCGTGCGATACTCCTTGCCCGGTGGCGGTGGGTCAGTGAGAAGCTTCTCCGCATCCAGCCTGCCCCAATGCACCTTTGTGCGGGCAAGGGCCCGACGAGCACCTTCAATACAGGCGGAGCACTTGATGACCTCCACCCAGGGGCACGCATCCACCAGCCGCCGCACGAGGCCGAAGTAGCTCCCAGGCATAGCCTGTCCAGGCCACAGCCGGAATATAAGGCCCTTCATGGCCTCCTCAGCTACCTTGTGGAGTTCGACCAGCTGCTTCAACTGGTCGCTTGGGGGCACCGGATGGCCGGCCTCAGCGTACTGAGACCAGAAGACCTTCTCCGTTGGGTCCCCTCCTCGCCACGGTAGAATGCGGCGGCATCGGACACACTGCGCGGCAGATCTGCAAACGCCCCTGGAGAGCTCCGAATGCGGGTAAGTGTCAGGTAGTTTACATTAACATGCTTGCTTTGCATGAAAAATGCCTACCCGCCGCAATCTTCTTTACATCTTCAACCTCCTGAAGGGCCTTACGGGCCTCGGCCTTGGCGGACTTGGCACTTTCGAGAGCCGAGGCAAGCTCGGACTCTCGAGTCTTGGAGTCATGCTCCAAGCTCTCATGCTTCTCCATGAGAGCCTGGAGCTCTTGCCGTACTTTCGCCACCTGTGCCTCCTGCTTTTCTCGCTCTGCCCGTTCCGCGGCCGCACTGCATTCGGCCGCGGACACAGCCTCCTTCAGGGCTGCCACCTCGTTCGTGGCCCCTGCAATACCCATATTATCCTTGTTAATTTTATTGCAACCAAAATCCTTTTCTGTATGGTAACTATTCAAAGTGGTGTTACTCACCTTCTTTGTCCTCGAGCTGCTTCTTGGCATGGCCGAGCTCTCGCTCGGACCGCTCGAGATCCTGCTTCAACGGACCGACCTCCGCAGCCAGTGCGGCAGAGGTCAGCAGCGCATCCTGCAAACCCATATTGACATATTTAAAGCAACCCTGTGTATACCTTCTTAGATCCTCAGTCCGGCTTTTCTTTCCGAACACCGAACTGAGCATCAGGGGCTACTGTCTATGCGGTATTACATTACATAATTATAACTTCTTACCTCAAAGCCTGTTAGAAGGCTGCTGCAGGCTTCGGTCAGCCCGCTCTTGGCAAGCTGAACCTTGTGAATCACCGCACTCATGATAGTGCGGTGTTCTTCCTTGATGGAAGCGCCTTTGAGCGGCTCCAGCAAGTTGTCCGGCGCCTCCGGTTGGACGGAGGCCGCCGGCGTCACGGTCTTGCCCTTCTTTTGAAGGGACCGCCTGCCGGACTCCGGAACCACTGCAAGTTCCGACGTAGAGTCCGGCGCAAAGTCCGGGAGGCTGCCTTGCGGCGCCTCCAGAGCCTCCTCCTGATGGGTCCCTCTCTGGGATCCCACCTCGGCGTCCTCATCGGCGCGGGGGGTTGAGGCAGTCGAAAGTGAATACACATCCGACGGGGCCAACGACCCGCTCGATGAAGCGGGGAGATCATCATCGGCCGGACTGTGGACAGTATGCGGCATTAGTAGGACACTATGTGACACGAAAGAAATTGCATGTCAGGGATCTAGATACTAACGATCTCGTCGGAGGCCTGGCCCTTGAAGGCCACTCCTCCTCGCCAACGTCGGTGTTGGCGGAGCTGTCCAGGGGAATAGTTCTCCCCCTCTTGGACCCTTCAGCCTCCCCTATTGGGGAAGCCTTCCTTTTCCTCTCTCCCTCCTCCGGGAGATAGTCTTCTTCCTCCTCGTCGTCTTCGGGGGAGGAGTCCGCCTCGTCGTCGGACGCCTGATTACGGGAACTCTTTCGAGTCCCTCTGGCCACCTTCTTGGCCTTCTTCTCCGGCACCACGTGCGGTGCCGGAACCAGCAACCCTGCTAGACGGGCGTTCACTGGGTCTTCTGGCATGGGAGCCGGACAGATGAGCTACTTGGCCTTTTCCATCCATTCCTGCCAAAGGAAAAGAGAGATTGAAACCCTCTTAGAATCAATCTATTTACCACAAGTGTCCCGTAAAGGGGTTGAATCACTTACCTCGTCAGCTGGATGCTGCGAGCAAAATCCGCGATCTTCCGTCGCAGATGCGGGGGCTTCGGCGCCCTTAAACAGCACCCTCCAGGCGCCTTCGTACGTCATGTCGAAGAGCCCGCTTAGCGCCTGGTGCTGTTCCGGATTGAACTCCCACAGATTGAATGCCCGTTCTTGGCATGGGAGAATCCGGCGGATGAGCATGACTTGGACCACGTCGACGAGCCTGACCTTATTGTTCACCAGCTTCTGGATACAGGCTCGGAGTCCCGTTAGCTCCTTCGGATTGCCCCACAACAAGCCCTTCTCTTTCCAGGAGGTGAGCTGCATGGGGATGCCAGATCTGAACTCGGGGGCCGCCGCTCACGTGGGTTCGCGCGGCTCGGTGATGTAGAACCACCCCGATTGCCACCCCTTAATGGAGTCCACGAAGGCCCCTTCGAGCCAAAGGACGTTGGGCATCTTGCCCAACATGGCGCCTCCGCATTCCGCTTGCGTGCCCTTTACAACCTTCGGCTTGACGTTGAAGGTCTTAAGCCACAGGCCGAAGTGGGGCTGGATGCAGAGGAAGGCCTCACACACGACGATAAACGCCGAGATGTTGAGGATGAAGTTCGGCGCCAGATCGTGCAAATCCAGGCCGAAGTAGAACATGATCCCTCGGACAAAAGTGTGAAGTGGAAAGCCCAGTCCACAGAGGAAGTGGGGGAGGAAAACAACCCTCTCATGGGGCCCGGGGGTAGGGATGAGCTGCCCCTTGTCGGGCAGCCGATGCGCGATGTCGCCGGAAAGGTATCTGGCGCTGCGCAGCTTGGTGATGTGCTCCTCCTTAACGGTGGAGGCCAACCATTTGCCTCCCGCTCCGGACATGGTCAGAGAAGGTCGAGGCAAGATGCGCGAGCTTGGGCGTTGGAGCTTGAGTGCGCGGAGATGGATAAGCAAAGGAGGAAGAAGGCGTAGGTGAAAGGGTGAATCCTTATCCCTTATATAGGCGGACGAAGACTATGCGTCCCCCACCGGCCTGGTAAAACTCGCTTATCTCCCAAGCGCCACCATCAATGGCGCGGTTGGGTTACCCACGTCTGTATTGATGAGAATTCCGGAATAAGGGGAACACGATCTCTGCTTCGACAAGACGTGCCAAGGAAACCGCTTCGCTAAACGTGCTGAGATGGTATAATAAAAAACGATTCAAATAAAGGCTTGGTGGCGGTGTGATGTCATGCCGCATAATACGTCAGCAGATTGGACTTGTGTACATTTTATTCTCTCTATGGTGGAATGTGGAGTTTATTTTGCAGAGCCGGACACTATCCTGGTGTTCATGATCTTCTCTGGATTATTCAAGGGAGGAACCCGCCTTGCAATGCCAAACATTATGCGCGCCGGACTTATCGTCATTGAAGCCTAGTTCAGGGGCTACTGAGGGAGTCCTGGACTAGGGGGTGTCCGGACAGCCGGACTATCATCGTCCGCCGGACTCCAAGACTATGAAGATACAAGATTGAAGACTCCGTCCCGTGTCCGGATGGGACTTTCCTTGGCGTGGAAGGCAAGCTTGGCGATACGGATATGTAGATCTCCTACCATTGTAACCGACTCTGTGTAACCCTAGCCTTCTCCGGTGTCTATATAAACCGGAGGGCTGTAGTCCGTAGGGCAACATACATTACAACAATCATACCATAGGCTAGCTTTAGGGTTTAGCCTCCTTGATCTCGTGGTAGATCCACTCTTGTACTACCCATATCATCAATATTAATCAAGCAGGACGTAGGGTTTTACCTCCATCAAGAGGGCCGAACCTGGGTAAAACATCGTGTCCCTTGTCTCCTGTTACCATCCGCCTAGACGCACAGTTCGGGACCCCCTACCCGAGATCCGCCGGTTTTGACACCGACAGTCACCTTTCGAGCTGAAGCCCTATGCGCCTTGGCTTATGAGATTCATAAGGGCAAGATCTTCACTGAATTACAAGGCTGACACTCTGAACCATGGTAGCTACTTGCCTCCCATTGAAGTCCTCAAGCGACCAGTTTTATCATCTGATGATAAAGGCAAGGCAGCTGCTGTGATCGATGAAGGCACTCGTCCATTGGATGGTCAATTTCGTCTGGCTACATCTTACTCCACCAATGACGACTCTGCCACACATGACACTGCCGCAAATACCTCAGCGAAGCAAAATCCTCAAGCCACAGCACCCAGGGTGATGATTGACCGTGAGTTACTCCTCAGTCTTCATCAGAAGGTTGATCGCAATCACAAATGGGTGAAGCGTCAGTTTGCTGCAATTCTTCACAACATGACCTCAACACATAATGCAGTGAAGAAGAACCAGTATCACCTTCATGAAACCCTCAACCGCACCTGGGCTGTTCTCACTCATGTATATCCCGCGGAAGAACTGAAGACTATGGGTCTCCAGGAAGCATTTGACTAGTCTGCACCACCTCCGAAGAAATTCAAGAGAGTCAAAGTTCCTGATCTGGTGGCCAACTCTTATTCTTCATCGCGTGAAACTGATGAGCATGAATATTTGGACGACACTGCGGCAGGTCCTACTTCAACAAACAACCCCGACAACGCTGGCGCTCCTCCATCAACTTGAAATTCTTCAGGGGCGTTAGTCCTCAGTTTCGATCCTTTTGGTCATTTGATGACAAAAGGGGGAGAAATCTGAGTTAGTCTTCAAGCGGGTTTATATTATGGGCGTTTTGTTAAGTTACAACTCTTGTTCTTCCGAAACTTTTTATTGGATCGAGTTGTAATCTTAAACCCGATGGTGCCCTGATACTTTTGGACGATGCATGGTGCTCTGACTTTTGATGCACTGTGCTCTGATACTTTCGATGTGCTATTCTGCATGCTTATTCCTCGTTGATATTATTGCACGCATGCTGAATCTCATCAGGCACCATATTTCATCATGCATTTCAAATTCTTCATATAATATATCAAATGCGTGTATGAATTACAAGATATAGGGGGAGATCTCCATGATTCAATTCTTCAAATGTGTGTTGCCTCAAAACCAAATTCCTCACTATGCACACATTCAGGGGGAGTTCTTCTATATCTTGCAATCAAATTCCCCAATATCAGTATTTACACTTCATATATTTATCCCCGTTGAAAACTTAACCTATGTTGTCATCAATCACCAAAAAGGGGGAGAAGTGCATCTAGTGCCCCTTAGTGATTTTGGTGTATTGAAGACTTATAGGTTAAGGGACTGATGCGTTTGTGAGTGTACACAGGTCTATAAGTCTATGAGGAGTTTGGTATTTACAGAGAAAGTCGACCCCTAAAAATGAAGTTCTTCAACTGAAGACTTTGATATTCTCAAGACTTTCTCAAGACTTTGAAAGTGAAGAAATTGGTGTGACCTTGAAGACTTGGTATTCACTTGAGGAACATGAAGCGTGAAGACTTTTGTTTTCGTAGTTTCATTTTCTCTTTCTTGAGCATAGGAAACACCGAACTGTTAAAGGGGGTCGAGGAAATACTAAGGAAAAATTTCCATGTGATGCTCAAGTCAAAATCCTACACCTACCAATCCCTTCGAGTGAAGCCATTGGAAATCTCATACAGTTTAGTCAAATTCTTCAGTGACAGAGACGCAGTTCTTCTGGTCACTGATGACTTTGCTCTGACTGAGGAGTTAGGAATTCGCCAGTGCGAATTGCCTACACAGTGAGGAACATGATAGCCCTGAGGAATTTGAGAGTCAAATTTCCGACCGTTGCTGTGCTGCGCGCCGGCTGCCCCAAAATATCTTATCCACCTAACGGTCATATCATTGAAGGGCATTTATGTCTTATCATGTCGGGCTGCTCCCTAGGCTATAAATAGCCACCCCCTACAACAACTAGTTGGTTGGCTGCTCCGAGAGAACTTGACACTTATCATCTAAGAGCAACCCATCCTCCGAGGACTTTGAGCGAAAATCATCAAGTGAGGAAAATCCAAAACCAATCCCCCACAAACCCAAAGTGATTGAGCATCACTGAAGAAATTGATCCCGCGTGGATCCGATGCTTATTACCTTTGAAGACTGTGCTTCTTCCAGACGGTTAGGCGTCAAGGTCTAGAGCATCCAAGAGGAATTGTGGATCGCCGAGTGACCAAGTCTGTGAAGGTTTGGAAGTCACCTCAAGACTTACCATGAGTGATTGGACAAGACCAGCGTGGTCTTAGTTCAAGGAGAATACGGTGAGGACTGTGTGTCCTGAGTTGCGGCTCAGAGACTGGGTGTCCGGGACTGCGTGTCCTCGAGTTTAAATACTCAGCCGCTCCAACCAGACGTACAACTAAGACAGCAGTTGGAACTGGTTTACCAAATCATTGTCTTCACCAACTAACTAGTTCTATTTCCTCAACCCTTTCATTTCCTCATTACTGTATTGAATGATTGTTCATATCTGTGCTTGAAGACTTTGGCTGAAGACTTTCACAAATTCCTCAGTTCAATTTCTTCAGTCTGTTTGTCTTCATCTTGTTATCCTGTGATTACGCTTTCTGTACTCTGTGCTAGTCTTCATTTCATCATGACGACCATGCTTGTATCCTGTTATGTTTATTTCTGAGTACTTATTCCGCTGCAAGTAGTTCTTCGCTAAGGAATTTCCTCACCAGCAAATTCCTCAGTGAAGAATTCATAAAAATCGCCTATTCACCCCCCTCTAGTCGATATAACGCACTTTCATGTTGTTAACTCATTCTAAATTCATATTGGTGTAATATATACTGTATTCCAACTTCTCTATGGTTCGTACCCTCCAATACTACTCATAGCTTCATCAAAATAAGCAAACAACACATAGAAAACAGAATCTGTCAAAAACAGAACAGTATGTAGTAATCTGTAACTCTCGAATACTTCTGTAATTCCAAAAATTCTGAAATAAATTGTTCGACGTGTGGAATTTGTCTATAATCTTTTTCAAAAATAATTAACTCAAAAACACTCTTCTGTAAAAAATGACAGCTAATCTTGTGAGCACAAAGTTTCTGTTTTTTACAACAAGATCACATTAACTTTCACCCAAGTCTTCCCAAAGGTTCTACTTGGCACTTTATTGAAACAAAAGCTATAAAACATGATTACTACAGTAGCTTAGTCATGTGGACACACAAAAATAGTAGGGGTAAATATTGGGTTATCTCCAAACAAGCGCTTTTCTTTAATGCCTTTTTAGCTAGGCATGATGATGACAATGATGCTCACATAAAAGATAAGAATTGAAACATAACAAGAGCATCGTGAAGCATATGACTAGCACATTTAAGTCTAACCCACTTCCTATGCCTAGGGATTTTGTGAGCAAACTACTTATGGGAACAAGAACCAACTAGCATAGGAAAGCAAAACAAGCATAACTTCAAGATTTTCAACACATAGAGAGGAAACTTGATATTATTGCAATTCCTACAGGCATATATTCCTCCCTCATAATTATTTTCAGTAGCATCATGAATGAATTCAACAATATAACTATCAAATAAATCATTCTTTTCATGATCTACTAGCATATAAATTTTATTACTCTCCACATAAGCAAATTTATTCTCATCAGTAGTAGTGGGAGCAAACTCAACAAAATAACTATCATGTGAGGCATAATCCAATTGAAAATTAAAATCATGATGACAAGTTTCATGGTTATGATTATTCTTTCTAGCATACATGTCATCACAATAATCATCATAGATAGCAACTTTGTTCTCATAATCAATTGGAACCTCTTCCAAAATAGTGGATTCATCACTAAATAAAGTCATGACCTCTCCAAATCCACTTTATCAATATAATCATCATAAATAGGAGGCATGCTTTCATCATAATAAATTTAACTTGGGGGACTAAAAATATCATCTTCATCAAACATAGCATCCCCAAGCTTGTAGCTTTGCATATCATTAGCATCATGAATATTCAAAGAATTCATACGAACAACATTGCAATCATGCTCATCATTCAAAAATTTAGTGCCAAACATTTTATTGAATTCTTCTTCTAACACTTTGCCACAATTATCAGAATCCTTATTTTCACGAAACACATTAAAAAGATGAAGCATATGAGGCACCATCAGTTCCATTTTTTGTAGCTTTCTTTTATATACTAAATTACTGATAAAACAAGAAACTAAAAGATTCAATTGCAAGATCTAAAGATATACCTTCAAGCACTCACCTCCCCGGCAACGGCGCCAGAAAAGAGCTTGATGTCTACTATGCAACCTTCTTCTTGTAGATATTTTTGGGCCTCCAAGTGCAGAGGTTTGTAGGACAGTAGCAAATTTCCCTCAGTGGATGACCTAAGGTTTATCAATCTGTGGGAGGCGTAGGATGAATATGGTCTCTCTCAAACAACCCTGCAACCAAATAACAAAGAGTCTCTTGTGTCCCCAACACACCCAATACAATGGTAAATTTTATAGGTGCACTAGTTCGGCGAAGAGATGGTGATACAAATGCAATATGGATGGTAGATATAGTTTTTGTAACCTGAAATTATAAAAACAGCAAGGTAAGTAGTAACGAAATTGAGCAAAAACGATATTGCCATGCTTCTAAACAAGGCCTGGGGTTCATACTTTCACTAGTGCAAGTTCTCTCAACAATAATAACATAATTGGATCATATAACTATCCCCCAACATGCAACAAAGAGTCACTCCGAAGTGACTAATAGCGGAGAACAAACAAAGAGATTATTGTAGGATACGAAACCACCTCAAAGTTATTCTTTCCGATCAATCCATTGGCTATGCCTATAAGTGCCACAAACATCCCTAGAGTTTGTAGTCAAATAACACCTTAAGACACACATCAACCAAAACTCTAATGTCACCTAGATACTCCAATGTCACCCCAAGTATCCGCGGGTTCGATTATACGATATGCATCACACAATCTCAGATTCATCTATTCAACCAGCACAAAGGACTTCAAACAGTGCCCCAAAGTTTCTACCGTAGAGTCAAGACGAAAACGTGTGCCAACCCCTATGCATAGATTCCCAAGGTCACGAAACCCGCAAGTTGATCACCAAAACATACATCAAGTGAATCAATAGAATACCCCATTGTCACCACGGGTATCCCACACAAGACATACATCAAGTGTTTTCAAATCCTTAAAGACTCAATCTGATAAGATAACTTCAAAGGGAAAACTCAATCCATTACAAGAGAATAGAGGGGGAGAAACATCATAGGATCCAACTATAATAGAAAAGCTCGCGGTACATCAAGATCATGCCAAATCAAGAACATGATAGAGAGAAAGAGAGATCAAAACATAGCTACTGGTACATACCCTCAGCCCCGACGGTGAACTACTCCCTCCTCGTCATGGAAAGCGACAGATGATGAAGATGGCCACCGGTGATGGATCCCTCCTCCGGCAGGGTGCCGGAACAGTGTCCCGATTGGTTTTTGGTGGCTATAGAGGCTTGCGGCGGCGGAACTCCTGATCTAGGTTTATTTCTAGGGGTTTCTATATTTATAGGAATTTTTGGCATCGGTCTCACGTCAAGGGGGTCTCCGAGTCATCTACGAGATAGGGGGGCGTGCCCAGGGGGTAGGGCGTGGCCTCCACCCTTGTGGATGGCTTTGGACACTTCTGGCCCAACTCTTTTACTTCGGGGGCTTCTTTTGGTCCATATAAAATCCACAAAAATTGGCAGGTTAATTGGACTCCGTTTGGTATTCCTTTTCTGTAAAACTCAAAAACAAGGGGAAAACAGAAACTGGCACTGGGCTCTAGGTTAATAGGTTAGTCCCAAATATCATATAAAATAGCATATAAAACATCCAAGATGGATAATATAATCGCATGGAGCAATCAAAATTTATAGATACGTTGGAGACATATCAGGGGCGCGACCCCCCTTTCCTGCTCCCTCTCCCTCTCTTTCCCCTTTTCCCCTCCATTGGAAGGAAAGGGGGGAAGGCGACTAGGACTCCCCCCATGGCGCGCGCCCTAG
>NC_041383.1:251211748-251274886 GCF_002162155.2 Triticum dicoccoides
GGTGTCCCCTCCACGGTTTACTCCTCCGGTCATATTTTCGTAGTGCTTAGGCGAAGCCCTACACAGATCACATCACCATCACCATCACCGTCATCACGCCGTCGTACTAACGGAACTCATCTACTCCTTCGTAACTCTACTAGATCAAGAGTTCAAGGGACATCATCGAGATGAACGTGTGCAGAACTCGGAGGTGCCGTACATTTGGTGCTTGATCAGTTGAATCGACAAGATGGTTGACTACATCAACCGTGTTCAGCTAACGCTTCCGCCTTCCGTCTACGAGGGTACATGGATACACTCTCCCCTTCTCGTTGCTATGCATCTCCTAGATAGATCTTGCGTGAGCGTAGGATTTTTTTTGAAATTGCATGCTATGTTTCCCAATAGTGGTATCCGAGCCAGGTCAATGCGTAGATGATATGCACGAGTAGAACACAAAGAGTTGTGGGTGGTGATCGTCATACTGCTTACCACCAACGTCTTATTTTGAATCAGCGATATTGCTGGATGAAGCGGCCCGGACCAACCTTACATGGCCGTGTTCATGAGACCGGTTCCACCGACAGACATGCAACTAGTTTTGCATAAGGTGGCTAGCGGGTGTCTGTTTCGCCAACTTTAGTTGAATCAAATTTGACTGCGGCTGGTCCTTGTGAAGGTTAAAACAACAAACTTGATAAATCACCATTGTGGTTTTTGTGCCGTAGGTAAGTACAGTTCATGCTAGAAGCCCGTAGCAGCCTCGTAAAACTTGCAACAAACAAAGTAGAGGACGTCTAACTTGTTTTCGCATGGCATGTTGTGATGTGATATGGTCAAGACATGATGTGATATAAAGTTGTTGTATGAGATGACCATGTTTTGTAAAAGTTATCGGCAACTGGCAGGAGCCATATGGATGTCGCTTTATTGTATGAAATACAGACACCATGTAATTGCTTTACTTTATCACTAAGCGGTAGCGATAGTCGTAGAAGCAATAGTTGGCGAGACGACCACGACGCTACGATGGAGATCAAGGTGTCAAGCCGGTGACGATGGAAATCATGATGTTGCTTTGATGATGGAGATCATGTAAGTGCATCTAGTGCCACCCTTAGTTGGTTTTGCAGTATTGACGACAAACCTGGTTGAGGGACTAATGTGTTTGTGAGAATTGCAGGATAACACAGGTAGTAGTCCCTCATTGATTCAGTTTACCTACCGGAGATGACCCCTAAAAATGTGTGAAGACATTGAAGATAATGGTGGTCTGTGAAGCTATTCACGTTGAAAACTGACATGGGAAGACATTGCGTGAAGACTATGGAGCACGTAGACTTAGTTGTTTCGTTGTTTCCTTTTCTTCTTTGTTGAGTCATAGGAACCACTGTACTATTAAGTGGGGTCCAAGTGAACAAAGTCACAGTGACTGAAGTGATGCTCAACCAAATCCTATGTCTTCGAGCGAAGGCAATGAGAGCAAATCTTATCCAGAGTTGGATGAGTCAGCTTTACTTGTAGCCCAAGTCAAGCTGCCGCGTGTGTTTGAAATCTGACCGTTGCGACACGTGTCAGTTCCTTAGTGACCCAGGGTCATTTCGAACAAATCAAGTCGGGTTGCCCAGTGGCTACAAAGAGCCCACCCCCTACACCATAAATTGGTGGCTGCTTAGAGTTAGTACACGGCTTTTGTCGTTTGAGAGCAACCCACCGCTGAAGCTTTTGATAGAGAATCCTTGCGAGGACAAAGCCCAAACCACCCAGAGCCCAAAGAGTGTTTGACATCACTGAAGTCTTTCTGTCTGCGTGATCTGAAGACTTGTTACACTTGAGGACTGTGAATCCTCCAGCCGGTTAGGCATCACGTTCTGAGCATCCAAGAGTCATTGTGGATTGCTGGTGAACGAAGTCTGTGAAGGCTTGGAAGTCTACCTTGAAGACTTACCAGAGTGATTGGGCGGGGACTAGGTGTACTTAGCTCAAGGGGAATAAGGTGAAGACGCGGTCTTCTGAGTTGAATCTCAGCCTCCCTAACCAGACGTACAGTTGTCACAGCAACTGGAACAGGTCGAACAAATCTCAGTCCTCCTGAAGCTACTGGTTCTATCTCTCACTTCTCTTTTCTTACAGTTTGTCTTCGTGAAGTCATTGCCTGCTTGCATTATCTGTTTGACTTTGCTGTGTGACTACCTGTTCTGATTGGCTTCATACTATCTTCCATCTTGATCTTTATTACCTAGCTGCTAATAGTCTTCGTGCTTTCACTTCATTGAATACTTGACTATCGCTTGTCTAGTGTAGTCTACCTTCCGCTACATACGAATAGTGTGGCTTCTATTGTTTGTCTTCGAAACTCCCATGTTTTGAAGACTTTCATAAAAATCACCTATTCACCCCCCCTCTAGTCGATAACTAGCCCTTTCAATTGGTATCAGAGCAAGGTACTCCCTTGTTCTGTGTGATTCGGTTTAACCACCTGGAGTTTTAGCTATGTCAACTGCAGGGATAATGAAAGTTTCCGTTGCGTGCCCCATCTTCGATGGCACTGAATATCCCTACTAGAAGAATAGGATGTGCATGCATCTTGAAGCCATTGATGTCGATCTATGGTATGTCGTCAAGAACGGCGTTCCCAAGACTGGTGAAGGTGTCACCCCTGCTGATGTCAAGAAGTTTGTTCAACTGGACTCTACCTCCAAGAACATCATCTGTGGGCATCTGACCAAAGGACAATATGGCCGTGTGAGTGCTCTCGAAACATCGAAGCTAGTCTGGGACTGGCTCTCCAAGGTCAATGAAGGAGTCTCAACTCAGCGAGATCAACGGATCAGTACTCTCTGCAACCTCTTCAACCGCTTCAAGAGACACGACAATGAGAACGTCCAGCTCACATTTGATCGCCTCACTGATATCACAAATGAGCTCCAAGCACTCGGCGCCACTGAGATTACGAAACATGAAATAGTGAAGAGACTACTAAGATCTCTTGACAGCTCATTTGACACCTTAGCCCTGATGATACAAGAATGCCCTGATTTCAAGTCTCTCGATCGGTCTGACATACTTGAGAGGCTCAACACACATGAGTACCAGCTATCTGAGAAACGAGATATCTATGGTCCCAACTATGGCTGAACTCGCGCTTTGAAGGCAAAGGCTGCTGCTTCCTCATCTAAAGAAGTATTTGACTGCAGTTCTGGTGATCCTGAAGACATTGGAAAGGAGCTTGCTATGCTTGTGAAGAAGTTCCATAAATTCACCAAGAAGAAAGGCTTCAGAAAGTCCTCACGATCTAGCTCAAGGAATGATGAAGCTTCTACCTATGACCACAAGAAGAGAACCTGCCACAAGTGCAAGAAACCTGGTCACTACATCTCTGAGTGTCCATAGTGGGACAATGAGAAGAAGAAGAAGAAGAGCAAAGAATATGATTCTGACAACAAGAAGAAGATGAAATCCTCAAAGTCTTCTTCCAAGTCTTCATCATAGAAGAAGAGCTCATCTGGCAAGGGTTGTGCTTTTGTTGGCAAGGAAATGGATTCAGATGAGTCTGCTTCTGAGGAGCCGGAGGTGGAGTCTGAGGAGGAGTCTGACTCTGGGGTTGCGAGTCTGGCTCTAGCTACAGCCTACGTCGCCAGGTCCATCTTCAACACTGAAGACAATGGCTCTGACACCAACGCTGATGATAATGACAAGGATGACTCGCCTCCCACCTACTGCTTCATGGCATGTGGTGCCAAGGTAAAATCACGCGATGATTACTTTCAAACATCAAGTGAAGATGACTCTGATGGTGAATCCAAGCCTAGTTACAAAACACTTGCTAAAATTGCAACTGAACAATAGAAAGCTATGGAACATACTCAAAAACTGTTAGAAAAACGCGATGATCTGTTGGACACAGAAATGACCAAGTCTCAGTCCTTAATTGAAGACATCAAAAATCTTCATGTTAAGTACCGGGAACTTGAAGGTCGACATGAATCGCTCTCAACTTCTCATGAGAAGCTTTCCTATGATTATCTTCAAAGGAAGCAAGAAATTGAGAAATTGAGATTGGCTCATGAAGATCTTCAAAAGGAGAACGAGTCACTTCGCGCTCAATAGATCAGTCCCGCTCAAGAAGGATCTGAACCACCATGTCTAAAATGCATTGAGCGTGATAATGTTGCCTATGTTGCTAAATGTTCTACTGCTACTACTGTTGCAATATCTTCAACTGCTGAGGATGCCACTAGTATTGCTGATGAGAATGCCAGGTTGAAGACATTGCTTGAGACAGGGATGTACAAAAGTCTGAAAGGGCATCAAACATTATGTGATGTCCTCAAAAAGCAGATTCTGAACTGAAACCCTAGGAAAGAGGGTGTTGGGTTCGAGAGGAAAATGAATGTTGATGGGTCGTACTGGAAGCCTGAGCAGTACCCCAAAATCACATGGGTTGCTGCAAAGGAACCTTCAGTAGATCCATCCACCTTATCTGGTTTCACTTGTGCTAACCCCATTATCATTGATGAATCCTTTGATGCAAACTATAAACTGTTTAAGAATTAGAATGGCGAAGTGTTTGCTAGTTATATTGGTACTAACTGCAGGAATGGGCCACCTATGAAGAAGATATGGGTACCCAAAAGCTGTCTTGAGAATCTTCCAGTGAATGTGATCATGACACCACCTGTGAACAAGACAAACCCCATATCAAAGGCTTCATATGGTCCTAAAGCTTCATACAGACCGAGGACTCATCTGAGTCACCCTAACATCAATGTTTTGCAGGGAAATCATACTCAGACACATGAATATGAGCGTGTTTCCTCAAACCGCTATATTCATAGAACTAAGCACTTTTCTGCTTATTCCTATGAGTATTATTCACCTCCTGCAAGGCTATTTACTATGGCTCCAAAGCCGAAGTTCTCAGATGCTGCACTTAGACTCATTGCTTCTAAGCCACCCCTGAAAATGTGGGTGGTTAAGAAAACTTAACTCTCTTTTGCAGGGAAAGGTCTCCAGCCGGAAATCTAAGGCGTCTAAAACTAATGCTGGGGACCTTAAAAATCTTGTGGGGCGCAAGATAAAATTCCCAAATGGTCTTACTATGTACTTCGTTCCGGGATTCCTTGACACTCATCCTATCTATCCTAACCAAGATCTGAATTTTCATGTTCCACTCGTTCATCAAATGTTTATGCTTCACGGCTCGCTTGGTGAAGCCTATCCCCCAAACTGCACTATAGGCTATGACACCTCGTGCTTCAGAACAGATTATGGACAGTGGATGCACTAACCACATGACTGGCGATCGAAGTCTTCTGATGGATTCAATGCTACGTCCATCAGACAAGAGTCACATCACATTTGTTGACACTGGTAAAAACAAGGTATTGGGTCTAGGTAGAGTTGCAATATCAAGGGATCAGCACATGGATAAAGTTATGCTTGTTGAATCCCTTGGTTTCAACTTAATGTCTGTCTCAATGCTTTGTGACTTAAACATGATTGTGCTATTTGGAAAATATCGATGCCTTGTGCTAATGGAATCTGACAAGTCTCTAGTCTTTGAAGGGTATCAGAAAGATGATATGTATATGGTAGATTTCTCAGCAGGAACATAGATGGCCGTATGTCTTCTAGCAAAATCTTCAGAGTGCTGGCTTTGGCATCGAAGGCTAGGACATGCTGGCATGAGGAACTTGCACACTCTCGTGAAGAAGAAGCATGTCGTGGGCATCGAAGGCGTCAAGTTCAAGAAGGACCATCTGTGTGGCGCCTACGAAGCTGGAAAGATGACATGGGCCAAGCATCCCTCGAAGGCAATCATGACTACATCTCAACCCTTCGAGCTGCTACACATGGACTTATTTGGCCCTACTCACTACTCTACTCTCAATGCTACTTCTTGCCTCTATGGCTTTGTCATTGTTGATGATTACTCTAGATATACTTGGGTTCATATAATCCTCTACAAGACTGAACTGTAGGATGTCTTCAGATGCTTTACCAATCGTGCCATGACGAACTATGGCATCAAGATCAAGCACATCAGAAGCGACAATGGAACTGAGTTCAAGAACACCAGCCTCGACCTTTATCTAGATACCTTGGGCATTACCCATGAGTTCTCTGCTCCTTACACACCTCAGCAGAATGTCATCGCGGAGCGCAAGAACAGAACTCTTATTGAGATGGCCCGAACGATGCTTGATCAGTACAAGACTCCACGGAAGTTCTGGCCTGAAGCCATTGACACTGCTTGCCACATCATCACCCGTGTTTATCTTCACAAGCTTTTGAAGAAAACATCCTATGAACTCCTAACTGGTAAGAAGCCAAATGTAAGCTACTTCAGAGTATTTGGTGCTAGGTGCTGGATCAAGGATCCACATCACACGTCAAAATTTGCACCGAAAGCACATGAAGGTTTTATGCTTGGTTACGGAAAGGATTCGCACTCCTACAGAGTCTTCAACCTCGTTCACTATAAAGTGGTTGAAACTCTGGATGTGCGGTTCAATGAGACTAACGGCTCGGAAAGAGAGCACCTGCCAAATGTGCTAGATGTAGTATCTCCAAGTGAATCAATCAAGCAGATGGGAATTGGAGAGATCATACCCTGTGAGAATCAGACTGAAGAAGAGCTTATCATTTCTACACCTAATCAACCTGAAGACAATGCTCAGCCTGAAGACAATCCCCCAGATGATGACATTGATCAGCAAGAGCAAAATCTTTGTCCTGTTCATCCTCGTGTTGCAAATGAAGTTCATATTGAGAAGATAATTGACAGCTTAAATGCACCTGGTCCACTCACTCGTTCAAGAGATACTCAAAGAGCAACACAGCTAACCAATTTCTGTGAGCATTTTGCATCCGTCTCAATTTCAGAACCCAAGAAAGTCGATGAAGCCTTCATGGAACCTGAATGGATTCAAGCTATGCAAGAAGAACTTCAACGGTTTGAGCTGAATAATGTGTGAGAATTGGTCAAGGTCGTGATCCTTGGAAGCACAATATCATTGGCACCAAATGGATATATCGCAACAAGCAAGATGAGCATGGTCAAGTGGTCAGAAACAAGGCTCGTCTCATTGCACAAGGTTACACTCAAGTGGAAGGGATTGACTTTGATGAAACATTTCCTCCGGTGGCAAGGCTTGAAGCCATTCGCATACTGCTAGCCTATGCAAATTATCACAACATCGTGCTGTATCAAATGGATGTGAAGAGTGCTTTTCTCAATGGAAAGATAGAAGAAGAAGTATATGTCGCACAACCTCCTGGCTTTGAAGATCCAAAACATCCTGATATGGTATACAAGCTCAACAAGGCACTGTATGGCCTCAAACAAGCCCCTCGTGCTTGGTATGACACACTCAGAGACTTCCTGAAGAGCAAAGGCTTCAAACCTGGTTCACTAGATCCTACACTCTTCACGAAGACATACGATGGTGAACAGTTTGTGTGCCAAATCTATGTGGATGACATTATCTTCGGCTGCACCAACAAGAAATACAGTGATGAGTTTGGTCACATGATGCAAGAGCAATAGCAGATGTCCATGATGGGCGAGCTGAAGTTCTTTCTGGGTCTCCAAATCCATCAGCAACGCAACGACATCTTCATATCTCAAGAAAAATACCTCAAAGATTGCCTGAAGAAGTTTGGAATGCAAGACTGCAAAGGATACACGACGCCAATGCGAACCAAAAGTCATCTGGGTCCCGACGCCAATGGTAAAGAGTTCGATCAAAAGGTATACTGCTCCATGATTGGTTCTTTGCTTTATTTATGTGCATCTAGGCTAGATATAATGCTTAGTGGTTGCATGTGTGCCCGATTCCAAGAGGCACCAATGGAAACGCATCACTTAGCTGTGAAGCGAATTCTTCGATATTTGGCTTACACCCCAACACTAGGATTATGGTGTCCAAAGGGCTCAGAGTTTGATCTAGTTGGATTATCATATGCTGATTATGCTGGTGACAAGGTTGATCAGAAGTCCACATCAGACACATGTCACTTTCTGGGATGATCTCTTGTCTGTTGGTCTTCAAAGAAGCAGAACTGTGTATCTCTTTCCACTGCTGAATCCGAATACATTGCTGTTGGATCTGCTATGCTCACCTTCTCTGGATGAAGCAAACTCTCAAGGACTATGGTATCCACCTGAAGAATGTGGCTCTCTACTGCAACAATGAGAGCGCCGTCAAGATTGCCAACAACCCAGTTCAGCACTCGAAGACAAAGCACATTGAAATTCGTCATCACTTTCCTAGAGATCATGTTATGAAGGAAGATATTGATATCATTCACGTCAAAACTGAAGAGCAATTGGCTGATATCTTCACAAAGCCCTTGGATGAGAAAAGGTTTTGCAAGTTGCGGTGTGAGATAAATATCTTGGAATCCTCAAATGTCCTGTGATTAGGCACACATCCTAACACTTCTTGGAACCAACTCTAATCAAATAAGTGAATGTCTTCGCGTTATGAGGTCAATGTCTTCAAACTAATTTATCTTCAAAATCTTCTGAGAATGCATATGACCTCTTCCCCTTCCCTCGCACCTCTAATGCTGTCACAGGTACATGTCCGTGGGAGAATCCCTTGGTTCTCATAGTCTGCATTCGTTTGCAGAATTCTTAGAAAGTCACATAAATTCTCCTAAAGCCAATTCTTGTCTGACCAGCCGTCGGAAGCCTTCGCAAGTTCTGAAGCCTTTCAGGTTAAGCTTCATGGCTACAGAGAAGTCAGCAAGAAAGGGTGGCAGACAACGCCGTGGGAACACTTCCAAGGATTTGCCACCAGATCTGCATGAACTGTACAAGACAGACCCAGAGGAAACTTACGGTGAACGCAAGAATCGAATCCAATGGATTCGAAGATATTGGGCAGAGGAATGGTTCAAGTATCGATTCATCACAGAAGAGTATGCAGAGAAGAATGCCATCAAGCGACCCTGGGGAGATATACTATACAAAAATCTTCCTCCCAAGTCCCAGACTGAAGCTATTGAGCAAGGCTTCTATCCGTGCATGGTTCGCGGACCGCAGCCAGAGAGTGCTGACCCCTCTTCTCTGCTGTGGTGTCGCGAAGACAATCTATTCAAGTGCAACTACCAGTTCGCAAAAGACTCTGCTGTGAAGAATAAGAAGGCATTCGGACTTGACTTCAACCCAGGTCCGTCTGCTCCACGAGAAGATGGCAACCGTGAAGCCAATGAAAACAAAGTCGGCCCCTTCTACGACCTCGACGGCCTCATCACTCACATTGCCGTTCAAGGGGCAAAAGTGGATCGTTCTGGTGATGATGCTAACTCTGATGATGCACCAACTCCTCCTCCTAAGCCACAGAAGCAAAAGAAATCCAAGGCTTCTAAACCTACTGCTGCACCAAAAGCTTCTCGAGTGAAGCTATTGGCAACTGCCCCTCCTGCTCCCAGTAACACTTCTGAAGATCTCTCTCGCATCTCCAAGAAGCGAGAGAAGACACAGAAGAAAAATGTTCAAAGTTCTGGTCAAGCCCTGACATCTGCTGCCGTTCTGAGGAACGAAATCGAAGCCATTGATCTGTCATCAGATGATGAGTGTGGAGATGATGCTCTTGAGCAGCTGATAAAGAGCAAGCAAGAGGCGTAGATCTTCAATGATCTGCCCCTCTTCGACGTAAACATTCTAGATAACTTCATTGATGAGTGGTTTGACAACCCCAATCTCAGCTTTGATGATCTTCAGCTCCCAATTGGCATCGGCGTCGCCTTCCAAGGTGCCATTGCTCCTGAGCTAGCTCTGGCTCAACGCATTGTTGAACTGAAGAACAAAATTGATTTTGAGAAAGAACAGTTCAAGAAGCATGTGGCCAAGCTCAGCGTGGCTGATGTTCAAAACTTCAAGGTGATGCTGCATGACCTCAAGGAGGCATTTTGCAAGAAGCGCGATGAAGCCAAAGGTTCAAGAGAGCGCATGAACAATCTTGCTGCCAAGTGTGTTCAAGCTTACAATGAAGCTGAGAAGCGCAAGGTACTTGGGTGTCCTGGCATCGACCCCAAGCTGGCTGCCAAGAAGAAGAAGCCTACTGTGGCCCAGACTGAAGCACCAAGGCAGGAAGAACCTCACATTGTCTTCCCTGCCAGCATGACAGGCTCGAAGCCTAAGGTCCCCACAGTGGCTTCAGAACAGAAGAAAACCAGGGCAGCTGAAGCCGAAGCTAGAAAGCGCAAACTCAAGAACACCACTAATGATGCACCACCCACCGAGAAGAGAAAGACCAAGAAGAGAGATCAGGCTGCTCCCACAGAGCCCCTTGTTGTCGAGCCCACTGCTTTTGCTTGTCCTGCTTCTGAACACCAAGAGCGTCAGTTGATAGTTCATGAGCCTGCTTCCACAGAGGCTCCTGAAGCTGAAGAAGTACCAGCCATTGACCCCATCGCGGCTGAAGACATTGGTCCCCAAGACAATTAGTTGATGATGAAGTCCTTCCTCAGATAGAGCGCCCAATGGTATCATCGCCTGTTCTCACAAACAACAAACTCATCAGTATTGGTCGTCCATTGACGCCAATCTCTCAGGATGCCTCATGGGTTGATCGCCCCGAACCAGCTACACCAAGTCAAGACTCACCAAGTACACCCCATCCTCCACAAGCGCAAGTCACCATCCCATTGGTGAATGACGACAATTACATGGAGACTACACCATCACCAAAAGCGTCGCCCGTGTTCCAGCGTCTTTGCAGAGGCCTAAGGCCATTAGTCTCCATGACAACCATCACAGAAGAAGATTCAAACCAATACAGCTGAGTGGCACGTCAAGTGTTCCCTGAAGACAATCCCTCTGTGACGGTTCCTACGTCCGAAGAAAATGTTGCTGAAGACAATCCGGCTGCATCAGCTGATGAAAGACAAGAAGAAGAACGTGTTGCTACCCCTACCAACCAAGAAGTTGTTCTCGAGGAGAACGTGTCTATGCCCGACCCTCCAGCTACTCAAGTGGAGGTTGAAAATCCTGAGGCAGCCACCAACAACACTACTGAAGCCAATGACGTAGTCATGGCTGAAGCTAATGTGGCGCCTGCAATGAACACTGTGCATGAAGCCAATGATGCAGCTGCAACAAATGTGCAGCCTGACGCCCCTGCTAATGCCACTGCTCCTGTTCCGCCACCAAGGCCACACACTATTGAGCAAGCATTCTATCAAGGCGAGCTGGTCACTGTCAGATGGCTAATTCTGGTTCCTTCGCCTGCTCCCGGACCTCAGTTTGACTATCATGTGGAGCACAGGCCTCAGGTTCAGAAGCCAAAACCAAGGCTTCCAAGGTTTCCAGGTACTGCATCTGCGCCAGGATCGTTCAATGTCAATGGCTTCATTGCACACAACACCTTCTTCGAGAAAGCCAAGAACCCATATTCCAAGCCAAGAATATCATCTGATCGGTTCTGGAGTTATCAACAGCGCAGCTACTACTCTTGTGTTCTATACAATCAAGGGCGCATATTTCCTCATATGCGTCTGGATTCCGAAGCCATTGCTGGCCTGCCTTGCTTAGAAGAAGCCCCTTACTGTTTTCGAGATGCAGGCCTTCTCCAGTTTGTGACAGATAAGGAGAATTGGAATGAAGAGTTTCTGCTGCAGTTCTATGCAACCCTCCACATTCACGGCTTCAACAGGGATCCAAAGACATGGGTCCTTGAGTGGATGACAGGCAATGTACACCATGAAGTTAAAGCTCTTGACCTCATCGAGCTTACTGGCCTATCCACTCCAGGTGAACTCTATGAACCTGGTTGTCAGCTTCACCGCAATGCGTTGGAAAGCATCTTTCAGAAGCCAGAGCCCAACATGAGCCAAATGTTGAGTATGATGAAGCCGCTGCCACAAGATGCTAAATATCCCAAGGAATTCTTTGTTGAAGACCTAGAGTATCTGCCCCGCACCATCTACCATATTATCAGGAGAACTCTATGGCCCATCAAAGGACATTCTTCCTCAGCAAAGCTCGAAGGCGCAATGAAGACATTGGTCTTCTACATTCTCAATGGCATCAGCTTCAATGTTTAGGATTTCTTCATTCGCCAATTTGCTGCATCTAGCTCAGACATATTTGGTCTGAAATTGCTCCATGGGTTATGCGACTGATCAAGCTTCACTCTGCCGTTGACTATCAGCCCTCTGCACGCAACCATCTCATATTTCTGCCAGAGGTTAATATGTCCGTCGAAGCAAGTTACCCCGAGCCTGCCAAGGAAGCACTTTATCTTCACAATGCAGATCATCAGAGTTTCTCTCAGCATGTTGAAGGTGTTCAGGCTACTTCTCGTGTCTATCCGCTGGCCGGAAACACTTGCCGTGCATGTACTGAAGCCACAGAAAGCACCATTGCTCCAAGGACTCGGAAGCGATCTCGTGTGCTCAATGACCGAGAGCTTCTCGTGGACTTGCACCAGAAAGACGACAAGCATCACTATTGGCTAAAGCGTCAAATGCAAAGCCTCTTAGTGGATGTCAATTGCATTCGCAACCTTGCCACCAAGAATGCCTTTGTTACTCATGAAACCCGTCGGAGGTCGTGGAAGAGTTTGACATTGCTCAGTGTTGAAGCTGATCTTCAAGACGATGGCTTCACCGAGAGATTCAAGTTCGACTCCACTCCTCCCAGGAATGCTGTCTTGCGTCGAACCCCGTCTCTTGAAGATTCAGAGTACACCTCCTCCGCGGCAACTGTTAATGCTAGAGTCCTTGATGACGCTGATGATGCTACTTCACCACCTCCAACTTCGGCGCGTATCAACACTGCACCAAGTTCGTCTGCACCACCAAACCTCAACAACGACCCTGCAGCTTCACCTACTCCTCATGGGAATGAGTAGAGACTATGTCTTCAAACCTTTTTGGTCCTTACTGACAAAAGGGGGAGAAGCATATGTTGATAGTCTTCAAGCGGGTCCATATGGGTGGTTGCTATACTTTTGCCTGGTGTTTACAACTCTCTCTTTTGATACATTTGGTCCTTTGAGTTGCAACACTTAAACTTGAGGGTCGTCTGCTACTTTTTCTGCTATTCTGTGATGCGATGATAAATTCCACATGTGCAATGATAAATCCCAGATGAAGTCATTCCACAGACGTCCATTTTTATGCATGTCATTATTCCTGTACATCTGTTCATGCATGATGTATTGTCTTCATATGGTAAAGAAGATCTCCACAAGTACAACCTACCATGTGCATTTGCATTCCAACGCAAAACATTTATATGCACATCTTCAGGGGGAGCCTTTTTACCACCTATGAAGACAATATCATAATCCTTTACAATTTCACATAATTTTATCACCGTTGAAAACTTCAACCAGTTTGTCATCAATCACCAAAAAGGGGGAGATTGTAAGTGCATCTAGTGCCACCCTTAGTTGGTTTTGGAGTATTGACGACAAACCTGGTTGAGGGACTAATGTGTTTGTGAGAATTGCAGGATAACACAGGTAGTAGTCCCTCATTGATCCGGTTTACCTACCGGAGATGACCCCTAAAAATGTGTGAAGACATTGAAGATAATGGTGGTCTATGAAGCTATTAAAGTTGAAGACTATGACATGGGAAGACATTGCGTGAAGACTATGGAGCACGAAGACTTAGTTGTTTCGTTGTTTCCTTCTTTGTTGAGTCATAGGAACCACCGTACTGCTAAGTGGGGTCTAAGTTAGCCAAGTCAGAGTGACTGAAGTGATGCTCAACCAAATCCTATGTCTTTGAGCGAAGACAATGAGAGCAAATCTTATCTAGAGTCGGGTGAGTCAGCTTTACTTGTAGCCCAAGTCAAGCTATCGCGTGTGTTTGAAATCTGACCGTTATGACACGTGTCAGTTCCTTAGTGACCCAGGGTCATTTAGGAAAAATCAGGCCGGGTTGCCCAGTGGCTATAAATAGCCCACCCCCTACACCATAAATTGGTGGCTGCTCAGAGTTAGTACATGGCTTTTGTCGTTTGAGAGCAACCCACCGCCGAAGCTTTTGAGAGAGAATCCTTGCGAGGACAAAGCCCAAACCACCCAGAGCCCAAAGAGTGTTTGGCATCACTGAAGTCTTTCTGTCCGCGTGATCTGAAGACTTGTTACACTTGAGGACGGTGAATCCTCCAGCCGGTTAGGCATCACGTTCTGAGCATCCAAGAGTCATTGTGGATTGCCGGTGAACAAAGTCTGTGAAGGTTTGGAAGTCTACCTTGAAGACTTACCAGAGTGATTGAGCGGGGACTAGGTGTCCTTAGCTCAAGGGGAATAAGGTGAAGACGCGGTCTTCTGAGTTGAATCTCACCCTCCCTAACCAGACGTATAGTTGTCACAGCAACTGGAACTGGTCAAACAAATCTCTGTCCTCTTGAAGCTACTGGTTCTATATCTCACTTCTCTTTTCTTACGGTTTGTCTTCATGAAGTCATTGCCTGCTTGCATTATCTGTTTGACTTCACTGTGTGACTACTTGTTCTGATTGGCTTCATACTATCTTCCATCTTGATCTTTACTACCTAGCTGCTAATAGTCTTCGAGCTTTCACTTCATTGAATACTTGACTATGGCTTGTCTAGTGTAGTCTACCTTCCGCTGCATACAAATAGTGTTGCTTCTATTGTTTGTCTTTGAAACTCCCATGTTTTGAAGACTTTCATAAAAATTGCCTATTCACCCCCCTCTAGTCGATAACTAGCCCTTTCAGATCAAAAGCACAAGATGATGATGGCCATATCATGTCACATATTTTCATTGCATGTGATGTTTATCTTTTATGCATCTTATTTTTCTTAGTACGGTGGTAGCATTATAAGATGATCCCTTAACTAAAACTTCAAGGTATAAGTGTTCTCCCCGAGTATGCACCGTTGCGAAAGTTCTTTGTGCTGAGACACCATGTGATGATCGGGTGTGATAAGCTCTACATTCAAATGCAACGGGTGCAAGCCAGTTTTGCACATGCAGAATACTCGGGTTATACTTGACGAGCCTAGCATATACAGATATGGCCTCGGAACACTGGAGACCAAAAGGTCGAACGTGAATCATATAGTAGATATGATCTACATAGAGATGCTAACCATTGATGACTACTCCATCTCACGTGCTGATTAGTCATGGTTTAGTTCATTTGGATCACATATCATTTAGATGACTTGAGGGATGTCTATCTAAGTAGGAGTTCTTAAGTAATATGATTAATTGAACTTAATTTATCATGAACTTAGTCCTGATAGTTTTTTGCATATCTATGTTGTAGATCAACATCCAATGCCACCGTTCCCTTGAATTTTAATGCATTCCTAGAGAAAGCTCAGTTGAAAGATGATGTAGCAATTACACGGACTGGGTCCATAACTTGAGGATTATCCTCATTGCTGCACAAAAGAATTATGTCCTTGATGCAATGCTAGGTGTACCACCTGCCCCAGCAACTGCAGACATTGTGAATGCCTGGCAGTCGCGTGTTGATGACTACTCGTTAGTTAAGTGTGCCATGCTTTACGGCTTAGAATCGGGACTTCAAAGATGTTTTGAACGTCATGGACCATATGAGATGTTCTTGGACTTGAAGTTAATATTTCAAGCAAATGCCCGAGTTGGGATATATGAAGTCTCCAACAAGTTCTATAGCTTCAAGATGGAGGAGAATAGTTCTGTTAGTGAGCACATACTCAGAATGTCTGGGTACCATAATCACTTGACTCAGCTGGGAGTTAATCTTCCAGATGATTGTGTCATTGACAGAGTTCTTCAATCACTACCACCAAGATACAAACGCTTTGTGATGAACTACAATATGCAAGGGATGGAAAAGACTATTCCCGAGCTCTTCGCAATGGTAAAGGCAGTGGAGGTAGAAATCAAGAAGGAGCATCAAGTGTTGATGGTTAACAAGACCAGTGGTTTCAAGAAAAAGGGCAAGGGTAAAAAGAAGGGAAACTTCAAGAAGAATGACAAGCAAGTTGTCACTCCCGGGAAGAAACCCAAAGCTGGACCCAAGCTTGAAACTGAGTGCTTCTACTGCAAAGAATGGTCACTAGAAGAGGAACTTCCCCAAGTATTTGGCAGATAAGAAGGATGGCAAGCTGAACACATGTATATTTGATATGCATCTTATTGATGTGTACCTTACTAATTATCGTAGTAGTGCCTGGGTATTTGATACCCGTTTGGTTGCTCATATTTGTAACTCGAAGCAGGGACTATGGGTTAAACGAAGATTGGCTAAGGACGAGGTGACGATGCGCGTCAGGAATGGTTCCAAGGTCGATGTGATCGCCGTCGGCACGCTACCTCTACATCTACCTTTGGGATTAGTTTTAGATCTGAATAATTGTTATTTGGTGCCAGCATTGAGCATGAACATTATATCCGGATCTTGTTTAGTGCAAGACGGTTATTCATTTAAATCAGAGAATAATGGTTGTTCTATTTATATGGGTAGTATCTTTTCTGGTCAAGCACCCTTGAAGAGTGGTCTATTTCTTTTGAATCTTGATCGTGATGATACACATATTCATATTGATGCCAAAAGATGCAAAGGTGATAATGATAGTGCAACTTATTTGTGGCACTGCAGTTTGGGTCATACCCCGTCTCTTGAAGATTCAGAGTACACCTCCTCCACGGCAACTGTTAATGCTAGAGTCCTTGATGACGCCGATGATGCTACTTCACCACCTCCAACTTCGGCGCGTATCAACACTGCACCAAGTTCGTCTGCACCACCAAACCTCAACAACGACCCTGCAGCTTCACCTACTCCTCATGGGATTGAGTAGAGACTATGTCTTCAAACCTTTTTGGTTCTTACTGACAAAAGGGGGAGCAGCATATGTTGATAGTCTTCAAGCGGGTCCATATGGGTGGTTGCTATACTTTTGCCTGGTGTTTACAACTCTCTCTTTTGATACATTTGGTCCTTTGAGTTGCAACACTTAAACTTGAGGGTTGTCTGCTACTTTTTCTGCTATTCTGTGATGCGATGATAAATTCCACATGTGCGATGATAAATCCCAGATGAAGTCATTCCAGAGACGTCCATTTTTATGCATGTCATTATTCCTGTACATCTGTTCATGCATGATGTATTGTCTTCATATGGTAAAGAAGATCTCCACAAGTACAACCTACCATGTGCATTTGCATTCCAACGCAAAACATTTATATGCACATCTTCAGGGGGAGCCTTTTTACCACCTATGAAGACAATATCATAATCCTTTACAATTTCACATAATTTTATCACCGTTGAAAACTTCAACCAGTTTGTCATCAATCACCAAAAAGGGGGAGATTGTAAGTGCATCTAGTGCCACCCTTAGTTGGTTTTGGAGTATTGACGACAAACCTGGTTGAGGGACTAATCTGTTTGTGAGAATTGCAGGATAACATAGGTAGTAGTCCCTCATTGATCCGGTTTAACTACCGGAGATGACCCCTAAAAATGTGTGAAGACATTGAAGATAATGGTGGTCTGTGAAGCTATTAAAGTTGAAGACTATGACATGGGAAGACATTGCGTGAAGACTATGGAGCACGAAGACTTAGTTGTTTCGTTGTTTCCTTCTTTGTTGAGTCATAGGAACCACCGTACTGTTAAGTGGGGTCTAAGTTAACCAAGGCAGAGTGACTGAAGTGATGCTCAACCAAATCCTATGTCTTTGAGCGAAGACAATGAGAGCAAATCTTATCTAGAGTCGGATGAGTCAGCTTTACTTGTAGCCCAAGTCAAGCTATCGCGTGTGTTTGAAATCTGACCGTTGTGACACGTGTCAGTTCCTTAGTGACCCAGGGTCATTTAGGAAAAATCAGGCTGGGTTGCCCAGTGGCTATAAATAGCCCACCCCCTACACCATAAATTGGTGGCTGCTCAGAGTTAGTACACGGCTTTTGTCGTTTGAGAGCAACCCACCGCCGAAGCTTTTGAGAGAGAATCCTTGCGAGGACAAAGCCCAAACCACCCAGAGCCCAAAGAGTGTTTGGCATCACTGAAGTCTTTCTGTCCGCGTGATCTGAAGACTTGTTACACTTGAGGACTGTGAATCCTCCAGCCGGTTAGGCATCACGTTCTGAGCATCCAAGAGTCATTGTGGATTGCCGGTGAACAAAGTCTGTGAAGGTTTGGAAGTCTACCTTGAAGACTTACCAGAGTGATTGGGCGGGGACTAGGTGTCCTTAGCTCAAGGGGAATAAGGTGAAGACGCGGTCTTCTGAGTTGAATCTCACCCTCCCTAACCAGACGTATAGTTGTCACAGCAACTGGAACTGGTCGAACAAATCTCTGTCCTCTTGAAGCTACTGGTTCTATATCTCACTTCTCTATTCTTACAGTTTGTCTTCATGAAGTCATTGCCTGCTTGCATTATCTGTTTGACTTCACTGTGTGACTACTTGTTCTGATTGGCTTCATACTATCTTCCATCTTGATCTTTACTACCTAGCTGCTAATAGTCTTCGTGCTTTCACTTCATTGAATACTTGACTATGGCTTGTCTAGTGTAGTCTACCTTCCGCTGCATACGAATAGTGTTGCTTCTATTGTTTGTCTTTGAAACTCCCATGTTTTGAAGACTTTCATAAAAATCGCCTATTCACCCCCCTCTAGTCGATAACTAGCCCTTTCAGATCAAAAGCACAAGATGATGATGGCCATATCATGTCACGTATTTTCATCGCATGTGATGTTTATCTTTTATGCATCTTATTTTTCTTAGTACGGTGGTAGCATTATAAGATGATCCCTTAACTAAAACTTCAAGGTATAAGTGTTCTCCCCGAGTATGCACCGTTGCGAAAGTTCTTTGTGCTGAGACACCATGTGATGATCGGGTGTGATAAGCTCTACATTCAAATGCAACGGGTGCAAGCCAGTTTTGCACATGCAGAATACTCGGGTTATACTTGACGAGCCTAGCATATACAGATATGGCCTCGGAACACTGGAGACCAAAAGGTCGAACGTGAATCATATAGTAGATATGATCTACATAGAGATGCTAACCATTGATGACTACTCCATCTCACGTGATGATCAGTCATGGTTTAGTTAATTTGGATCACATATCATTTAGATGACTTGAGGGATGTCTATCTAAGTAGGAGTTTTTAAGTAATATGATTAATTGAACTTAATTTATCATGAACTTAGTCCTGATAGTTTTTTGCATATCTATGTTGTAGATCAACATCCAATGCCACCGTTCCCTTGAATTTTAATGCATTCCTAGAGAAAGCTCAGTTGAAAGATGATGTAGCAATTACACGGACTGGGTCCATAACTTGAGGATTATCCTCATTGCTGCACAAAATAATTATGTCCTTGATGCAATGCTAGGTGTACCACCTGCCCCAGCAACTGCAGACATTGTGAATGCCTGGCAGTCGCGTGTTGATGACTACTCGTTAGTTAAGTGTGCCATGCTTTACGGCTTAGAATCGGGACTTCAAAGATGTTTTGAACGTCATGGACCATATGAGATGTTCTTGGACTTGAAGTTAATATTTCAAGCAAATGCCCGAGTTGGGATATATGAAGTCTCCAACAAGTTCTATAGCTGCAAGATGGAGGAGAATAGTTCTGTTAGTGAGCACATACTCAGAATGTCTGGGTACCATAATCACTTGACTCAGCTGGGAGTTAATCTTCCAGATGATTGTGTCATTGACAGAGTTCTTCAATCACTACCACCAAGATACAAAGGCTTTGTGATGAACTACAATATGCAAGGGATGGAAAATACTATTCCCGAGCTCTTCGCAATGGTAAAGGCAGTGGAGGTAGAAATCAAGAAGGAGCATCAAGTGTTGATGGTTAACAAGACCAGTAGTTTCAAGAAAAAGGGCAAGGGTAAAAAGAAGGGAAACTTCAAGAAGAATGACAAGCAAGTTGTCACTCCCGGGAAGAAACCCAAAGCTGGACCCAAGCTTGAAACTGAGTGCTTCTACTGCAAAGAATGGTCACTAGAAACGGAACTGCCCCAAGTATTTGGCAGATAAGAAGGATGGCAAGCTGAACACATGTATATTTGATATGCATGTTATTGATGTGTACCTTACTAATTATCGTAGTAGTGCCTGGGTATTTGATACCCGTTTGGTTGCTCATATTTGTAACTCGAAGCAGGGACTATGGATTAAACGAAGATTGGCTAAGGACAAGGTGACGATGCGCGTCAGGAATGGTTCCAAGGTCGATGTGATCGCCGTCGGCACGCTACCTCTACATCTACCTTTGGGATTAGTTTTAGATATGAATAATTGTTATTTGGTGCCAGCATTGAGCATGAACATTATATTCGGATCTTGTTTAGTGCAAGACGGTTATTCATTTAAATCAGAGAATAATGGTTGTTCTATTTATATGGGTAGTATCTTTTCTGGTCAAGCACCCTTGAAGAGTGGTCTATTTCCTTTGAATCTTGATCGTGATGATACACATATTCATAATATTGATGCCAAAAGATGCAAAGGTGATAATGATAGTGCAACTTATTTGTGGCACTGCGGTTTGGGTCATATCGGTGTAAAGCGCATGAAGAAAGTCCATAAAGATGGGCTTTTGGAATCACTTGATTATGAATCATCTGATACTTGTGAACCGTGCCTTATGGGCAATATGACTAAAACTCCGTTCTCTGGAACAATGGAACGAGCTAATGACTTATTGGAAATAATACATACTGATGTATGCGGTCCGATGAGTGTTATTTTTTGACCTTCATAGATGATTTAAGAAAATATGGATATATCTACTTAATGAAACACAAGTCTGAAACATTTGAGAAGTTAAAAGAATTTTAGAGTGAAGTGGAGAATCATTGTAACAAGAAAATAAAGTTTCTACAATCTGATCATGGAGGAGAATATTTGAGTTACGAGTTTGGCCTTCATTTAAAACAATGTGGAATAGTTTCACATCTCACGTCACCTGGAACACCATAGCGTAATGGTGTGTCCAAACACCGTAACCGCACTTTATTGGATATGGTGCAATCTATGATGTCTCTTACCGATTTACCACTATGGTTTTGGGGTTATGCATTAGAGACAATTGCATTCACATTAAACAGGGCACCGTCAAAATCGTTGAGATGACACCGTATGAACTGTGGTTTGGCAACAAACCTAAGCTATCGTTTCTTAAAGTTTGGGGATGCGATGCTTATGTCCAAAGGCTTCAACCTGATAAGCTCGAACCCAAATCGGAGAAGTGTGTCTTCATAGGATACCCTAAGGAGACAAATGGGTACACCTTCTACCACAAGTCCGAAGGCAAGATTTTTGTTGCTAAGAACGGAACATTTCTAGAGAAGAAGTTTCTCTCGAAAGAAGTGAGTGGGATGAAAGTATAATTTGATGAGGTAGTTGTACCTTCTCTCAATTTAGAAAAAAGCTCATCCGAGAAAACAGTTCCCGTGATGCCTACACCAATTGGAGAGGAAGCTAATGATAAAGATCATGAAACTTCATATCAAGTTGCTACAGAACCTCGTAGGTCAAATAGAGCAAGATCCGCACCAGAGTGGTATGGTAATCCTGTTCTGGAGGTCATGTTACTTGACCATGACGAAACTATGAACTCTGAAGAAGCTATGATGAGCCTAGATTCCGATAAATGGCTTGGGGCCATGAAATTTAAGATGGGATCCATGTATGAGAACAAAGTGTGGACTTTGGTGGATCTACCTGATGATCGGCAACCCATAGAGAAAAAATGAATCTTCAAGAAGAATAGTAACACTGATGGTAATGTTACTGTCTATAAAGCTCGACTTGTCGCAAAAGGTTTTCGACAAGTTCAAGGAGTTGACTACGATGAGACTTTCTCACCCGTAGCGATGCTTAAGTCTGTCCGAATCATGTTAGCAATTACCGCATTTTATGATTATGAAATCTGGCAAATGGATGTCAAAACTGCATTCCTTAATGGATTTCTTAAGGAAGAGTTGTATATGATGCAACCAGAAGGTTTTGTCGATCCTAAAGGTGCTAAGAAAGTGTGCAAGCTCCAGCGATCCATTTATGGATTGGTGCAAGCATCTCCGAGTTGGAATATACACTTCGATGAGGTGATCAAAGCATATGGTTTTATATAGACTTTTGGAGAAGCCTGTATTTATAAGAAAGTGAGTGAGATCTCTATAGCATTTCTAATATTCTATGTGGATGACATATTGTTGATTGGAAATGATGTAGAATTTATGGATAGCATAAAAGGATACTTGAACAAGAGTTTTTCAATGAAAGACCTGAGTGAAGTTACTTATATATTGGGCGTCAAGATCTATAGAGATAGATCAAGAAGCATAGGACTTTCACAAAGCACATACCTTGATAAAGTTTTGAAGAAGTTCAAAATGGATTAATCAAAGAAAGGGTTCTTGCCTATGTTTCAAGGTGTGATGTTGAGTCAGACTCAATGCCCGACCACTGCAGAAGATAGAGAGAAAATTAAAGTCATTCCCTATGCCTCAACCATAGGTTCTATCATGTATGCTATGCTGCGTACCATACCTAATGTGTGCCTTGCTATAAGTTTAGTAGGGAGGTACCAAAGTAATCCAGGAGCGGATCACTGGACAGTGGTCAAGAACATCCTGAAGTACCTGAAAAGGACTAGAGATATGTTTCTCGCTTATGGAGGTGACAAAGTGCTTTTCGTAAGTGGTTATGTCGACTCTAGCTTTGACACTAATCCGGATGACTCTAAGTCGCAAACCAGATACGTATTTTTATTGAATGGCGGAGCTTTCTGTTGGTGCAGTTCCAAGCAGAGCATCATGGCGGGATCTACGTGTGAAGCGGAGTACATAGCTGCTTCGGAAGCAGCAAATGAAGGAGTCTAGATGAAGGAATTCATATCCAATCTAGGTGTAATACCTAGTGCATCGGGTCCAACGAAAATCTTTTGTGACAATACTAGAGAAATTGCCTTGGCGAAGGAATCCAGATTTCACGAAAAGACCAAACACATCAAGAGATGCTTCAACTCTATCCGAGATTTTGTCAAGGAGGGAGACATAGAGATTTGCAAAATACATATAGATCTGAATGTTGCAGAGCAGTTGACTAAGCCTCTTCCACGAGCAAAACATGATCAACACCAAGACTCAATGGGTGTTAGATTCATTACTATGTAATACAGATTATTTACTCTAGTGCAAGTGGGAGACTCAAGGAAATATGCCCTAGAGGCAATAATAAAGTTGTTATTTTATATTTCCTTATTCATGATATACGTTTATTATTCATGCTAGAATTGTATTAACCGGAAACTTGATACATGTGTGAATACATAGACAAAACATCATGTCCCTAGTATGCCTCTACTAGACTAGCTCGTTGATCAAAGATGGTTAAGTTTCCTAGCCATGGATATGAGTTGTCATTTGACGAATGGGATCACATCATCAGTGGAATCATGTGATGGACAAGGCCCATCCGTGAGCTTAGCATAATGATCATTCAATTTTATTGCTACTCTTTCTTCATGTCAAATATATATTCCTCCGACTATGAGATTATGCAACTCCCGGACACCAGAGGAATGCATTTTGTGCTATCAAATGTCACAACATAAATGGGTGATTATAAAGATGCTCTACAGGTATTTCCAAAGGTGTTTGTTGGGTTGGCATAGGTCGAGATTAGGATTTTTCACTCGGAGTATTGGAGAGGTATCTCTAGGCCCTCTCGGTAATGCACATCATATGAAGCCTTGCAAGCATTGTGACTAATGATTTAGTTACGGGATGATGCACTACGAAACGAGTAAAGAGACTTGCCGGTAATGAGATTGAACTAGGTATGAAGATACCGACGATCGAATCTCGGACAAGTAACATACAGATGACAAAGGGAATAACGTATGTTGACATTGCGGTTCGACCGATAAAGATCTTCGCAGAATATGTGGGAACCAATATGAGCATCCAGGTTCCACTATGTGTTATTGACCGGAGAGGTGTCTCGGTCATGTCTACATAGTTCTCGAACCCGTAGGGTTCGCATGCTTAACGTTCGATGACGATGTGTATTATATGAGTTATTTGTTTTGGTGATCGAAGGTTGTTCCGAGTCCCGGATGAGATCACGGACATGACGAGGAGTCTTGAAACGGTCGAGAGGTAAAGATTGATATATTGGAAGGTTATATTCGGACACCGGAATGGTTCCAGAGTGTTTCAGATAATTATCGGAGTACCGAGGGGTTACCGGAACCCCTCGGGGGAAGTAATCGGCCTCATGGGCCATAGGGGAGAGGCAAGGCAGGCCACAAGGTGGTGGCCCCCCTCCCATGGGGAGTCCGAATTGGACTAGGGGAGGGGACGTGGCCCCCCTTTCCTTCTCCCTCTCCCTCTCTTTTCCCTTTCCCCGTCCATTGGAAGGAAAGGGGGGCCGATGAG
This sequence comes from Triticum dicoccoides, assembly GCF_002162155.2. Taxonomy (NCBI): domain Eukaryota; kingdom Viridiplantae; phylum Streptophyta; class Magnoliopsida; order Poales; family Poaceae; genus Triticum; species Triticum dicoccoides. The sequence goes on from NC_041383.1 coordinate 251,236,152, forward strand.
GACTAGGAGTCCTATTAAGGACTCCCCCCCATGGCGTGCGCCCTAGGGCCGGCCTCCTCCTCTCTCCTCCTTTATATACGGGGGCAGGGGGCACCTCAAGGCACACCAATTGTTTCTTAGCCGTGTGTGGTGCCCCCCTCCACCGTTTACTCCTTCGATCATATTGTCGTAGTGCTTAGGCGAAGCCCTGTGCAGATCACATCACCATCACCATCACCACACCGTCGTACTGATGGAACTCATTTACTCCTACGTACCTGATATGTCTCCAACGTATCTATAATTTTTGATTATTCCATGTTGTTTTATTATCAATCTTGGATGTTTTATAATCATTATATAGTCATTTTATATCATTTTTTGGTACTATCCTATTGACATAGTGCCAAGTGCCAGTTGTTGTTTTCTGCATGTTTTTTACATCATAGGAAATCAATATCAGATGGAATCCAAATGCCACGCCAATTTGCGATGATTTTTTATGGACCAGAAGGGAGAAGTTGGGCCCTGGTTGCACCTGGGGGGAGTCCCGAGGAGGGGACAACCAACCAGGGCGTGCCAGGAGGCCCATGCGCACCCTGGTGGGTTGTGCCCACCTCGGGTGCCCCCTAGACCGACTCTTTGCTCTATAAATACCCCAATATTCTAGAAACCCTAGGGAGTCGACGAAATATTCATCCAGCCGCCGCAGAGTCCAGAACCATGAGATCCAATCTAGACACCATCACGCAGGGGTTCACCACTTACATTGGTGCCTCTTCGATGATGCGTGAGTAGTTCTTTGTAGACCTTCGGGTCCATAGTTAGTAGCTAGATGGCTTCCTCTCTCTCTCTCTCTTGATTATCAATACAATGGTCTCTTGGAGATCCATATGATGTAAGTCTTTTGGCGGTGTGTTTGTTGGGATCTGATGAACTTTGAGTTTATGATCAGTTATATCTTTTTATATCCATGAAAGTTATTTGAGTTCTTTGATCTCTTATATGCGTGATCTCTTATAGCCTCGTATTTCTTCTCCTATATTTGGGTTTTGTTTGGCCAACTTGATCTATTTATCTTGCAATGGGAAGAGGTGCCCGGTGGTGGGTTCGATCTTACGGTGCTTGATCCCAGTGACAGAAAGGGAACCGACACATATGTATCGTTGGTACTAAGGATAAAAATATGGGATCCATATCTGCCGCAATAGATAAACAGATCTTGTCTGCATCATTTCATCGTTCTTATTGCATTACTTCCATGAACATAATACACTAGATGCATGCTGGATAGCGGTTGATGTGTGGAGTAATGGTAGTAGATGCAGGCAGGAGTCGGTCTACTAATCTTGGATGTGATGCCTATGTAATGATCATTGCCTGGATATCGTCATAATTATTTGAAGTTCTATAAATTGCCCAACAGTAATTTGTTCACCCACCGTTTGCTATCTTTCTCGAGAGAAGCCACTAGTGAAACCTACGGCTCCCGGGTCTTCTTTCTCATATATTTGCCTTGCAATCTACTATTTCCTTGCATTTAGTTTCAGATCTATTAAGACAAAAATACAAAAATACTTTGCTGCAATTTATTTGTTCCGCGATCTATTTATCCCATCTACAAATTTACCTCACGTCCTTTGCCTATCTTGAGGCGCTGTACCCCGAAAAGGATTGGCAACCCCTTTAACACATTGGGTTGCGAGGTGCTGTTCTTTGTGAGTAGGGGCTGTTTACGTTGTGTAGCTTGGTTCTCCTACTGGTTCGATAACCTTGGTTTCATATCTGAGGGAAATACCTACCACCGCTGTGCTGCATCATCCCTTCCTATTTGGGGAAATACCGACGTAGCTTCAAGCGACATCAGTACCTCTACTGGAACAAGAGTTCGAGGGACATCATCGAGATGAACGTGTGCAGAACTCAGAGGTGCCGTACGTTCGGGGCTTGATCGGTTGAATCGAGAAGAAGTTCAACTACATCAACTACGTTAAGCTAACGCTTCCGCTTTCGGTCTACGAGGGTACGTGGACACACTCTCCCCCTCTCGTTTCTATGCATCTCCTAGATAGATCTTGCGTGAGCGTAGGATTTTTTTTGAAATTGCATGCTACGTTTCCCAACACATATCACCATCACCGTCACCACATCGTCGTGCTGCCGGAACTCATCTACTACCTTGTCATCTTACACTCTTACTGGATCAAGAAGGCAGAGGACGTCACCAAGCTGAACATGTGCAGAACGCGGAGGTGCCGTGCGTTCAGTACTAGATCGGTTGGAGCACGAAGAAAGTTTAACTACATTAACCGCGTTGTGAAACGCTTCGGCTTACGGTCAACGAGGGTATGTAGACATACTCTCCCCCTCATTGCTATGCATCTCCTTGGATAGATCATTGCGTGTGTGTAAAAAAATTGTTTTCCATGCAACGATTCCCAACAGTGGCATCATGAGCCAGGTTTATGTGTAGATGATATGCACGAGTAGAACACAAAGATTTGTGGGCGGTGTTAGTCGTACTGCTCACCACCAATGTCTTATTTTGATTCAGAGGTATTGTAGGATGAAGCGGCCCGGACCAACCTTACATTTCCACGCACATGAGACTGGTTCCACCGACAGACATGCAACTAGTTTTGCATAAAGGTGGCTGACGGGTGTCTACTTCTCCTACTTTAGTTGAATCAAATTTGACTACGGTCGGTCCTTGAAGAAGGTTAAAACAACAAACTTGATGAAAAACCGTTGTGGTTTTATGTGTAGGTAAGAATGGTTCTTGCTAGAAGCCTGTAGCAGCCACGTAAAACTTGAAACAACAAAGTAGAGGACGTCTAACTTGTTTTTGCAGGGTATGTTGTGATGTGATATGGTCAAGACATGATGTGATATATGTTATTGTATGAGATGATCATGTTTCGTAAGTTATCGGCAACCGGCAGAAGCCTTATGGTTGTCTCTTTATTGTATGAAATGCAAATGCCATGTAATTGCTTTACTTTATCACTATGCATTAGCGATAGTCATAGAAGCAATAGTTGGCGAGACAACCACGACACAATGATGGAGATCAAGGTGTCGAGCCGATAACGATGGAGATCATGACGATGCTTTGGAGATGGAGATCAAAAGCACGAGATGATGATGGCCATATCATGTCACATATTTTGATTGCATGTGATGTTTATCTTTTATGCATCTTATTTTTCTTAGTACAGCAGTAGCATTATAAGATGATCCCTTCACTCAATTTCAAGGTAAAAGTGTTCTCCCTGAGTATGCAAGATTGCTACAGTTCATCGTGTTGAGACACCACGTGATGATCAGGTGTGATAGACTCTACGTTCACATACAATGGGTGCAAGACAGTTTAGCACATGCAGAATACTTGGGTTAAACTTGACGAGCCTAGCATGTACAGACATGGCCTCAGAACACTAGAGACCGAAAGGTCAAATGTGAATCATATAGTAGATATGATCAACATAGAGATGTTCACCATTGATGACTACCCCATCTCACGTGATGATTGGACATGGGTTAGTTGATTTGGATCGCGTATCACACTTAAATGATTTAAGGGATGTCTATTTAAGTGGGAGTTCTTTAGTAATTTGATTAATTGAACTTAATTTACCATGAACTTAGTCTTAATAGTTTTGCATATCCATGTTGTAGATCAATAGCTCGTGATATAGCTCCCCTATATTTTTCATATGTTCCTAGGGAAAACTAAGTTGAAAGAAGATAGTAGCAATGATGCGGACTGGGTCAGTAATCTGAGGATTATCCTCATTGTTGCACAGAAGAATTATGTCCTTGATGCACCACTAGGTGTGAGACCTATTGTAGGAGCGGATGCAGACATTATGAACGTTTGGCAAGCTCGATATGATGACTACATAATAGTTTAGTGCACCATGCTTTACGGCTTAGAAACGAGACTTCAAAGACGTTTTGAATGCCATGGAACATATGAGATGCTCCAAGAGCTTAAATTGGTAGTTTAGGCCCATGCCCATGTTGAGAGGTATGAGACCTCTGACATGTACTTTGCCTACAAGATGGAGGAGAATAGCTCAACCAGTGAGCATGTGCTCAGAATGTCTGGGTAGTACGATCGCTTGAATCAAGTGGGAGTTAATCTTCCAGATAAAATAGTGATTGATAGAGTTTTCTAGTCACTATCAGCAAGCTACTAGAACTTCGTGATGAACTATAATATGCAAGGGATGACTAAAATGATTCTCGAGCTCTTCGCAATATTGAAATCGACAAAGGTATAAATCAACAAAGAGCATGAAGTGTTGATGGTTAACAAGACCACTAATTTCAAGAAAAAGGGCAAGGGAAAGAAAGGGAACTTGAAGAAGAATGGCAAGCAAGTTGCTACTCCCGTGAAGAAGCCCAAAGCTGGACCCAAGCCTGAAACTGAGTGCTTTTACTGCAAAGGAAATGGTCACTAGAAGTGGAACTGCCCCAAATACTTGGCGGATAAGAAGGATGGCAAAGTGAACAAAGGTATATTTGATATACATGTTATTGATGTGTACCTTACTAGTATTCGTAGTAACCCCCAGGTATTTGCTACCGGTTCAGTTGCTAAGATTAGTAACTCAAAATAGGAGTTGCAGAATAAACAGAGATTAGTTAAGGGCGAGGTGACGATGTGTGTTGGAAATGATTCCAAGGTTGATACGATCACCATCACACACTCCCTCTCCCTTCGGGATTAGTGTTGAACCTAAATAAATGCTATTTGGTATTTGCGTTGAGCATTAATATGATTTGATCATATTTATTGCAATACAGTTATTCATTTAAGTTAGAGAATAACTGTTGTTCTATTTACATGAATAAAACCTTCTATGGTCATACACCTAATGTGAATGGTTTACTGAATCTCGATCGTAGTGATACACATATTCATAATAATTGGTGCCAAAAGATGCAAAGTTGACAATGATAATGCAACATACTTGTGGCACTGCCATTTAGGTCATATTGGTGTAAAGCGCATGAAGAAACTCCATGCAGATGGGATTTTGGAATCACTTGATTGTGAATCATTTGATACTTGCGAACCATGCCTTATGGGCAAGATGACTAAAACTCTATTCTCCGGAACAATGGTGCGAGCTAATGACTTATTGGAAATAATACATACCGATGTATGTGGTCCGATGAGTGTTGAAGCACGTGGCAGGTATTGTTATTTTCTGAACTTTACAGATGATTTGAGTAGGTATGGGTATATCTACTTGATGAAACACGAGTCTGAAACATTTGAAAAGTTGAAAGAATTTCAGAGTGAAGTGGAGAATCATTGTAACAAGAAAATAAAGTTTCTAAGATCTAATCATGGAGGCAAATATTTGAGTTACGAGTTTGGCCTTCATTTAAAACAATGTGGAATAGTGTCACAACTAACGCCACCTGGAACACCACATCTTAATGGTGTGTCCGAACGTCGTAACCGTACTTTATTAGATATGGTGCAATCTATGATGTCTATTAACGATTTACCACTATCATTTTGGGGTTATGCATTAGATATAATCGCATTCACGTTAAAAAGGGCACCATCTAAATCCATTGAGATGACACCATATGAACTATGGTTTTGCAAGAAACATAAGCTGTCGTTTCTTACACTTTGGAGTTGCGACACTTATGTCAAAAGGGTTCAGCCTGATAAGCTCGAACCCAAATCAGAGAAGTGCATCTTCATACGATACCCTAAGGAAACAATTGGGTACACCTTCTACCAGAGATCTAAAGGCAAGATCTTTGTTGCCAAGAATGGAACCTTTTTAGAGAAGGAGTTTCTCTTGAAAGAAGTGAGTGGGAGGAAAGTAGAACTTTATGAGGTAATAGTACCTTCTCTCTAATTGGAAAGTAGCACATCAGAGAAATCCGTTCCCATGATGTCTACAGCAACTAGAGAGGAAGCTAATAATGATGATCATGTAAACTTCAGATCAAGTTAATACTGGACCTCGTAGGTCGAACAGAGTATATTCCGCACCAGAGTGGTACGGTAATCCTCTCCTAGGAGTCATGTTACTAGACCATGGCGAACCTACGAACTATGAAAAATCTATGATGAGCCCCGATTCCGATAAATGGCTTGAGGCCATGAAATCTGAGATAGGATCCATGTATGAGAACAAAGTGTGGACTTTGGTGCACTTGCACGATGATCGGCAAGCCATTGAGAATAAACGGATTTTCAAGAAAAAGACTGACGCTGATGGTAATGTTACTGTATACACAGCTTTACTTGTCACAAAAGTATTTTTGACAAGTTCAAGGGGTTGACTACAATGAGACTTTCTCACCCGTAGCGATGCTTAAGTACGTCCGAATCTTGTTATCAATTGCCGCATTTTATAATTATGAAATCTGGCAAATGGATGTCAAAAAAGGCATTCCTTAATGGATAATAAAGAAGAGTTGTATATGATGCAACCAGAAGTTTTTGTCGATCCTAAAGGTTCTAACAAAGTGTGCAAGCTCCAGCGATCCATCTATGGACTGGTGCAAGCATCTCGGAGTTGGAATATATGCTTTGATGAGGTGATCAAAGCATATGGTTTTATATAGACTTATGGTGAAGCCTGTATTACAAGAAAGTGAGTGGGAGCTCTGTAGAATTTTTGATATATATGTGGATGGCATATTGCTGATTGGATATTATATAGAATTTCTGGATAGCATAAAAGGATACTTGAATAAGATTTTTTTTTCAATGAAAGACCTCGATGAAGCTGGTTACATATTAGGCATCAAGATCTATGGGGATAGATCGAGACGCTTAATAGGACTTTCACAAAGTACATACCTTGGCAAAGTTTTGAAGAAGTTCAAAATAGATCGGTCAAATAAAGATTTCTTGCCTGTGTTGCAAGGTGTGAAGTTGAGTAAGACTCAAAACCCGACCACGGCAGGAGATAGAGAGAGAGAATGAAAGTCAATCCCTATGCCTCATCCATAGGTTCTATAAAGTATGCCATGTTGTGTACTAATGATATTGTGTACCTTGCCATGAGTTTGGCAAGGGGGTACAATAGTGATCTAGGAGTAGATAACTAGACATCGGTCAAAATTATCCTTAGTTACCAAAGAGGACTAAGGAAATATTTCTCGGTTATGGAGGTGATAAAGAGTTCATCATAAAGAGTTATGTAGATGCAAGCTTTGACACCGATTCAGATGACTCCGAGTCTCAATCTGGATATATATTGAAAGTGGGAGCAATTAGCTACAGTAGCTCTATGCAGAGCATTGTAGGCATAGAAATTTGCAAGATACATATGGATCTGAATGTGACAAACTCGTTGACTAAACTTCTCTCACAAGCAAAACATGATCACACCTTAGTACTCTTTGGGTGTTAATCACATGGCGATGTGTGATGTCTACTACACAACCTTCTTCTTGTAGACGTTATTGGGCCTCCAAGTGCAGCGGTTTGTAGGACAGTAGCAAATTTCCCTCAAGTGGATGACCTAAGGTTTATCAATCCGCGAGAGGTGTAGGATGAAGATGGTCTCTCTCAAACAACCCTACAGCCAAATAACAAAGAGTCTCTTGTGTCCCCAACACACCCAATACAATGGTAAATTGTATAGGTGCACTAGTTCGGTGAAGAGATGGTGATACAAGTGCATTATGGATGGTAGATGTACGTTTTTGTAATATAAAAATATAATAACAGCAAGGTAGCAAGAAATAAAAGTGAGCGTAAACAGTATTGCAAAGGTAGGAAACAAGGCCTAGGGTTCACACTTTCACTAGTGCAAGTTCTCTTAACAATAATAACATAAATAGATCATATAACTATCCCTCAACATGCAACAAAGAGTCACTCCAAAGTCACTAATAGCGGAGAACAAACAAAGAGATTATTGTAGGGTACGAAACCACCTCAAAGTTATTTTTTCCGATCAATCAATTGGGCTATTCCTATAAGTGTCACAAACAACCCTAGAGTTCGAAGTAAAATAACACCTTAAGACACAAATCAAACAAAACCCTAATGTCACCTAGATACTCCAATGTCACCTCAAGTATCCGTGGTATAATTATACAATATGCGTCACACAATCTCAGATTCATCTATTCAACCAACACAAAGAACTTCAAAGAGTGCCCCAAAGTTTCTACCAGAGAGTCAAGACGAAAACGTGTGCCAACCCCTATGCATAAGTTCACAAGGTCACTGAACCCGCAAGTTGATCACCAAAACATACATCAAGTAGATCACGTGAATATCCATTTGTCCCCACAGATAAGCACGACAAGACATACATCAAGTGTTCTCAAATCCTTAAAGACTCAATCCGATAAGATAACTTCAAAGAGAAAACTCAATCCATTACAAGAAGATAGAGGGGGAGAAGCATCATAAGATCCAACTATAATAGCAAAGATCATGGTACATCAAGATCGTGCCAAATCAAGAACACGAGAGAGAGAGAGACAGAGAGAGAGAGATCAAACACATAGCTACTAGTACATACCCTCAGCCCCGAGGGTGAACTACTCCCTCCTCATCATGGAGAGCGTTGGGATGATGAAGATGGCCACCGGTGATGGATTCCCCCTCCGGCAGGGTGCCGGAACGGGCTCCCAAGAGGTTTTCGGTGGCTACATAGGCTTGCTGCGGCGGAATTCCCCATCTAGGTTATGTTTCGGGGGTTCTGTATTTATAGGAATTTTTGGCGTCGACCTCACGTCAGCGGGGTCTCCGAGTCGTCAACAAGATAGGGGGGCGCGCCCAGGGGGTAGGGCGTGCCCTCCACCCTCGTGGACAGCTCGGGACTCTTCTGGCCCAACTCTTTCACTTCGGGGGCTTCTTTTGGTCGATAAAAAATCATCAAAAATTGGCACGTCAATTGGACTCTGTTTGGTATTCATTTTCTATAAAACTCAAAAACAATTAAAAAAACAGAAACTGGCACTGGGCTCTAGGTTAATAGGTTAGTCCCAAAAATCATACTCCCTCCATTCCTAAATATAGGGTGTATAGTTTTTGGCACGGAAATTAAAGAACGTACATGGAGGGAAAATTTCACAAGTTTTGGGCGAGATTACACCTAACTAATTGCCATGAGAAAATAGAGGAGCTTGCCTAATATAAGAAAATATAATCAAATCCCTAAAAACATTATCTAGACGAGTGGTGCAATGCAATACACCTTATATTTCGGATTTTTTCTCAAAAATCTATACACCTTACATCAAGGAACGGAGGGAGTATTAAATAGCATATAAATGCATATAAAACATCTAAGATGGATAATATAATAGCATGGAACAATAAAAAATTATAGATACGTTGGAGACGTATCAATGTGAACTAGATTATTGACTCTAGTAAACTCTTTGGGTATTGATCACATGGCGATGTGAACATTGAGTGTTATTCACATGGCGATGTGAACTAGATTATTGACTCTAGTGCAAGTGGGAGACTTAAGGAAATATGCCCTAGAGGCAATAATAAAATTGTTATTTTATATTTCTTTATTCATGATAAAAGTTTATTATTCATGCTATAATTGTATTGATCGGAAACTTAAATACATGTGTGAATACATAAACAAGTACCATGTCCCTAGTGAGCCTCTACTAGACTAGTAGCTCGTTGATCAAAGATGGTTAAGGTTTACTAACCATAGACATGCGTTGTCATATGATAACGGGATCACATCATTAGGAGAATGATGTGATGGACAAGACCCATCCGTTAGCTTAGCATAATGATTGTTCAATTTTATTGTTATTTCTTTCTTCATGTCAAATACATATTCCTTCCACTATGAGATTATGCAACTCCCGGATACCGTAGGAATACCTTGTGTGCTATCAAACGTCACAACGTAAGTGGGTGATTATAAAGATGCTCTACAGGTATCTCCGAAGGTGTTTTTTGAGTTGGCATAGATCGAGATTAGGATTTGTCTCTCCGAGTATCGGAGAGGTATCTCTGGGCCCTCTCGGTAATACACATCATAAGGTTGCAAACAAACAACTAAGGAGTTAGTCATGAGATGATGTATTACAGAACGAGCAAAGAAACTTGCAGGTAACGAGATTGAACTAGGTATGAAGATATCGACAATCGAATCTCGGGCAAGTAACACACCGATGGACAAAGGGAATTACGTATGTTGTCATAACGGTTCGACTGGTAAAGATCTTCGTAGAATATTTAGGAGACAACATGGGCATCCAGGTTCCGCTATTGGTTATTGACTAGAGAGGGGTCTCGGTCATGTCTACATAGTTCTTGAACCCGTAGGGTCCGCACGCTTAACGTTCGATGACGATATAGTATTATATGAGTTATGTGATTTGGTGACCTAATGTTGTTCAGAGTCCTGGATGAGACCACGGACATTACGAGGAGTCTTGAAAATGTCGAGAGGTAAAGATTGATATATAGGACGATGGTATTTGGACACCGGAAGTGTTTCGGGTGGTACCGGGTACTTATCGGGTCAGCGGAAGGGGTTCCGGGCAGCCTCAGTAGGTTTTTGGGCCTTATGGGCCAAAAGGGGAAGAGCACTGATAATCCCCAAGTGCAGGGAATCATTGTTGCAATTCCCAAAGGTGGAGGTGATAAGTATGGAGTGTCGAACCCACAAGGAGCTAAAGGTAAGATCAATATTCTCTCAAGTCCCATCTGCCACTAATACGACTCTACGTACACCGAAAGTTTGCTTCCAACTAGAAACGAGAAACAAAACTACGTTGTGGGTATGAAGAGGATAAATTTGCATGATATCGGAGAGCTAAAATATAAAAGTAGGTACTTTTATCATAAAGTTAGAATATATTAGTAAATATTATAAATAGTGAGTGTGGAATAATGATGGGTCGGTGTGCGGAATTGTCCTAGGCAATTGTTAACAAGACCAGTAATCTCTATTGCAATTTCATATGAGGGACAGGCATAAGCTACCATACTTTCTCTTCTTGGATCATATGCACATATGATTGGAACTCTAGCAAGCATCCTCAATTACTAAAGATCATTAAGGTAAAACCCAACCATAGCATTAACATATCAAGTCCCTTTTATCCCATACGCAACAACCCCCTTACTCGGGTTTATGCTTCTGTCACTCAAGCAACCCACTATAAGCGAATCATGAATGTATTGCAACACCTAAAGTGGGAATCCCTCACGCTTGCGCGACACGGAGGGCACAACAGGACAGCACCAAAATAAAACATACAACTCATACCAATCTAGATCATCAATCAACCCAAAGACAAAGGATATCTACTCAAAACATCATAGGATGGCAACACACCATTGGATCATAATATGTGGCATAAAGCACCATGTTCAAGTAGGGATTACAGCGGGGTGCGGGAGAGTGGACCGCGTAGAAGAGATGAGGATGGTGATGATGATGGTGATGTTGATGAAGACAATCACCATGGCGATGATTCCCCTCCCGATGGCACTTCGGCGCCACCGAGAGAGGGGAGGAGAGGTTCTCCCCCTTGTGCTTCCTCCTCGATGGCCTCCCCACTGGATGGGGAGAGGTTCTCCCTCTGGTCCTTGGCCTAGCTTCATGGCGATGATGGCCCTTCCGAGATCCTCCTCCATGGCCTCCGGTGATGATGGCCCCTCCGAGATCCTCCTCCATGGCCTCCGGTGATGATGGCCCCCTCCGGCAGGGTGCCAGAGAGGTCCTAGATTGATTTCTCATGGCTACAGAGGCTTGCGGCGGTGGAACTTTCGATGTCTCTTCTGTTTTGGGGTTTTCTTGATTTATAGGAGGAGTTGGCGTTGATTTCACGTCAAGGGGGCCCACGGGGAGTCCACAAGGTAGGGGGCGTGCCCTACGGGGGTGGGGGCGCCCTCCACCCTCGTGGTGCCCTCGGGACTCCCCTCCGGTAGATTTTCGTTCCAGTATTTTTTGTATTTTCCAAAAAAAATCTCCTTTGATTTTTAGCGCATTCCAAGAACTTTTATTTCTGCGCAAAAACAACACCACGGTAGTTTTGCTGAAAACAGCGTCAGTTCGGGTTAGTTCTAATCAAATCATACCAAAATCATATACAACTACTGTAAACATGGCATGAATACTTTATAAATTATAGATACATTGGAGACGTATCAGCATCCCCAAGCTTAATTCTTGCTCGTCCTCGAGTAGGTAAACGATAAAAGAAATTTTATGAAGTGTGAATGCTAGCAAGTGCTTAAGTTTGATCAATGATAGTTTCCATCACTTTTTATTGCATCATTATATATCATAACAATAGCTCAACTCATAAAAACTTCTCATGATCAAGTAACAAGCTATTCACATGTTAAAGTATAGATCATAAACTTTCTTGAAAACTAACAAACCATGCTCTTAGTCATCAAACAATTGCAATTCATCTTATTTTCGGGAAGGGTCTATGTAAGAGCTTTGATTCAGCAAACTCCACATACTCAACTATCATTTGATCTTTCACAATTGCTAACACTCATGTGATATTTATGGGTTGAAAGTTTCAATCGGACATAGAGAAAGATAGGGGCTTATAGTTTCGCCTCCCAACCTTTTACCTCAAGGGTAATATCAACAATAATAATTTATGAAAACTGACATCCAAGTGGATATATATATATCTGGATCACTCCAACACAAAGTTTTTGCCAAAGGAAAAAGTGCAAAAAGGAAAGATAAAAGTAAAAGATAGGCCCTTCGCAGAGGGAAGCAGAGGTTGTCATGTGCTTTTATGGTTGGATGCACAAAATCTTAATGCAAAAGAACGTCACTTTGTATTGCCAATTGTGATAAAGACCTTTATTATCCAGCCTGTCGCTTTTATTTCTTCCCTATCACAAGTTCGTATAAATCTTATTTTCGTCGCACCAATAGATCATACATATTTAGAGAGCAATTTTTATTGCATGCACCAATGACAACTTACTTGAAGGATCTTACTCAATCTATAGGTAGGTATGGTGGACTCTCATGGCAAAATTGGTTTAAGGGATGTTTGGAAGCACAAGTAGTATTTCTACTTGCTGCAAAGAATTTGGCTAGCATGAGAGGGAAATGCAAGCTCAACATGTTGGATGATCCAAGACAATATAACATCTATTCAGATATAGGAAAACATAACCCATTAAGTTGTCTTCCTTGTCCAACATCAACTTTTTAACATGTTATATTTTAATGAGTGACAATTACCAAAGATGTCCAAGATAGTATATTTGTACATGAAATCTCTCTTCCTTCAATATTCTTTCATGAATTGTTCAAGTGACCAGTTCTGCGTTTGCTAACTTTCAATAAGTTTACTACCTATACTTATTATGTGTGAATTCATTACTCCCCATGTTATAAGCATACGAAACATTATATATATATATATAAACATATTTATGATATTCAATTCATTCAACCATTTACTCATAGGATAAACGTGAAGCACGTGAGTAAATGACAAACTACTCCAAAAAGATATAAGTGAAGAACACTGAGTAGTCAAATAATTAACTAGCCATGGGAGGATTCTTTTTCATTCAAGATTTCAGATCCAATGATTTTATTCAAACAACGAGTAAAATTTAAAATATGCTCCAAGCAAAACACATATCATGTGACGAATAAAAATATAGCTCCGAGTAAGGTATACCGATAGTTTTGAAGACGAAAGAGGGGATGCCTTCCGGGGCATCCCCAAGCTTAGGCTCTTGAGTCTTCCTTGAATATTACCATGGGGTGCCTTGGGAATCCCCAAGCTTAGGGTCTTTCCACTCCTTATTCTCCTCATATGGATATCTCACCCAAAGCTTGAAAACTTCAATCACACAAAACTTAACTAAACTTCATGAGATGGGTTAGTATGATCAAGAGTAAACCATTCACTTGGTACTGTCAAAGACAAGATTCATAATTGTTCTCACACAATTCCTACTGTACCATATCATTTCTACAAATTATATTGAGAAATATAAGCCATAGAAACTAGAAACCATACTTCGGCCACTTAAAAAATTATGAAATAAATTGGTGGACGTGAGGAATTTGTCTATTAATATTCTGAAAAAAGAATCAACTCAAAAGCACTCTTCTATAAAAAAATGAAAGTTAATCTCGTGAGCGCAAAGTTTTTGTTTTTCACAGCAAGATCACATTAACTTTCACCCAAGTCTTCCCAAAGGTCTTACTTGGCACTTTATTGAAGCTATAAAACATGATTACTATAGTAGAGTAATCATGTGAACACACAAAAACAGTAAGGGTAAATATTGGGTTGTCTCCCAACAAGCGCTTTTCTTTAATGCCTTTTAGCTAGGCATTATGATTTCAATGTTGCTCACATAAAAGATAAGAATTGAAACATAAAGAGGGCATCATGAAGAATATGAATAGCACATTTAAATCTAACCCACTTCCTATGCCTAGGGATTTTGTGAGCACACAATTTATAGGAACAAGAATCAACTAGCATTGGAAGGCAAAACAAGTATAACTTCAAAACTTCAGGCACATAGAGAGGAAACTTGATATTATTGTAACTCCTACAAGCATATATTCCGCCCTCATAAGAATTTTCAGTAGCATCAGGAATGAATTCAACAATATAACCATCACAGAAAGCATTTTTTCATGATCTGCAAGCATAGAAATTTTACTACTCTCCACATAAGCAAAAATCTTCTTATTCGAAATAGTTTGAGCAAACTCTGCAAAATAACTATCATGTGAGGCATACTCCAATTGAAAATTAAAATCATGATGACAAGTTTCATGGTTAATATTATTCTTTATAGCATACATGTCATCACAATAACAATCATAGATAGCAACTTTTGTTCTCATAATCAATTGGAACCTCTTCCAAAATAGTGGAATCATTACTAACTAAACTCAAGACCTCTCCAAATCCACTTTCATAAATATCACACTAAGATTCAACACCCTCCAAAATAGTGGGATCACTAGTTCCTAAAGTTGACACTCAAACAAACTTCATCGATGATAGTATTATTCATACTCCAAAATAAATAAGTGAAGTTCATGGAGCATTCTACAATTAATATAGACTAACCAATATCCAAGCTCAAAATATATAAGTGAAGCACATGAAGCATTCTATAAACCATACTTAAAAGATTTAAGTGAAGCACAACGAGCATTCTATAAGATCATACTCAAAAGATATAAGTGAAGCACATGACGCATTCTATAAATCAATGAAGGGCTATCTCATACTAGCATGGTTCCTAAAGAAAAAGAAAAACACAAAGGACACAAATCATGTGAACAAAAGAAAAACCCGAGGTATACCGATAATTGTTGAAGAAGAAAGATGGGATGCCAACCGGGGTATCCCCAAGCATAGATGCTTGAGTATCCTTGAAATATTTACTTGGGTGCCTTGGTCATCCCCAAGCTTGAACTCTTGCCTCTCTTTATTCTTCTCACATCGGTAACTCCTCGTTCTTCGAACACTTCATCCACACAAAACTTAACAACAATTTGTGAGATCCGTTAGTATAATAAAGCAAATCACTACCTTTAGGTACTGTTGTAAACTCATTCCAATTTCATATTATCACTTGTAACATCCCAATTCTCAATTTGGATGTTATACATAGATCATCATATGCATATCATATTTATTTTGCATTTTGGTCGTGATCCTGGAAATCTTAAGCAACTCAAGGGTCCAAGGAGAGAGTTGGAGGTTTCACAAATTTTCATATTTGAATTTATTTTCAAATTTGAAAAGAGGATCAATTTGATTTTATTATTTTTCTCTCCAATTATTTCCAATAATAAAAATAAATGAGAGAGGATAATATGACTTCTTCAACCTAAGAGAAATATTGGAGGAGAAATTTTAAAATCAAATTATTATATTTATCTGGATTTTATTTGCTATTTTATTCGAATTAGAGAAAAACTTGCATTTTTGAAAATTGCATCTTAGTCCAGAAAAATGTTCACCTTGTCCTAAATATTTGGTTTGGACGGTGAAAATTGTTTCTGGAATTTTTAGATTTTTTTAATATTTATTTAGGATTTTTCTTTCGCGGTGAAATTATTAAAAAACTTCCCGTTCTGACTGGGCCGAAACCCAGCCAGCCCATCGCGGGCGCCACCGCCTCCTCCCGCTCGGAGACCGGCTCCGACACGTCGCCGGAGTCGCGAAGGACTTCGGGTCGCCACCACCGCCTCGGGGCCCTTTTAAAGGGTTGGCACCCCCCCTCTCCTCTCGTCGTCAGCCCCGCCGCCGCAGCCCTCCGCCTGCGCCGCCGCTGCCGCTCGCTGTTGCCACACCTCGCCTCGCCGCCGCCCCGCACCACCGCCGGAGCCGCCGGATGTCACCACCGCCGCCGCCGTCGGTTTTCTTCAGCTAAACAGTATAAAAACATTCGGTTTTTTCCCGGTTTAATCTTTTTGATTGGTTTACGTTAGACGGTTTTTTAATTTTAGTTTTCCTTTATTTAGTAAACGGTCGCTGGTTTGTTCATTTTAATGAACGGTTTTCATTCGTTTCATTCTGTTAACGAACATTCGCACGGTAGATTTTTCTTTTTAGTTTTATTTTCGGCCAGGGACCTTTCCGCAAATAGTTTTATCGTGATTTAGCCCCTGACCTTAAAACTAGCTTAACAGTTTGCTCGTTTGTCCAAATTAGATGAAACCAGCGCCTAAATCTTCGTAACGATCTGTTCTTCCCAGTTAACCAACTTGAATATGATTTTGAGACCGTAACTTTGAGTTTAGTTCAGATTAGTAAATGATCTTGTTTCATTCGTATCTCGAGTTTCGTTTCTCTGTTTGAGTTGTTTCTTTTTGCAAATCATAGCTAATCACATGTACCTTCTGCTAGGATCTAATCCACATGATAATAATGCTGTTAGGTTTTACTTTCTACTTAGTTTAGTCGTTTGGTTGTTTCGTGGTTGATTTGGATCTTTTCTTGTTTCCTCGTTGTTTCGTTTGAGTGATTGCTTATGTATGCTACTGTTTGTCTACGCTAGATTACCCGGAGTGCAAAGCTTGTTACTACGAATCCCTAGAGTTTGCAGATCGTCAGCAAGGCAAGTTACACTTTGATCATACTTTTCTACACCCGGTTTTTACTATGCATTAGTATTGCCCCTCAAATATTTGCATTAGTAGGATTGGGAACATGTGGTTTGGTTGTAGTACTTGAGGTAGGAACCTAATACCTTTTGACCACCCCAGGAATATACGTTATGCTTTATTATTGCTTAGCCATGCTCGTAGACGGGGATTGGATTGTGATTCACATGGAAGTTATGAGAGTTATTAATCTGGGATAACATTAAGGTGGCAACGTTAATACACATCTGGGTGGATTGGTTGGGGCACCTGGGAAACCCAGTGTTGTCCATTAAGGAAAATCCCGGGGTATCTGTGTGATTTTTCCTCGGTTCTCCACCCAGGCTCAAAGGGATCATATGATATTTCATGACTAGAAACTTCCGTGTGCAGCCACAAGCCATTATGGGCTCTGGCATAGTTGAGTAAGTTGTATGAGCTCTTGAAGAGGTGGACGAGCAGATGCGGAGGGAAAGTAGGTGTACCGGTCTGCCTGGAGTAGAGAGTTAATGCTTCAGAAAGACTATGTCTCGATCATCCGTTCATGGATGCGTTTGAGTCTTGTGCGGAAAAGTGCGCAACCTCTGCAGAGTGTATAAACTAATCATGGTTAGCTGTGTCCCCGGTTATGGACATCTTGAGTATCTGGAATTGGATATTTTTGTTGATCTCATCACTCATTAATTAATTGAATTGGGTTTAATGATGATACTTGTTTAATTGGGATTTGAGTTGGGGGAACCTTCTCAAATGTTGGAATGACTTGGGAGTAGTTAAATAAATTTATTCCTTTGTTGTAGGGAAAAACTAGCTTTATGCAAAATCATAAACTTAGAGCCTCCACCAGCCAAATATTGCATGTAGATATTGTTCTTGCATTCATTGCTTTATAGTGTAACTCTGCCAGCATATTCAGTGTGCTGACCTACACGGCTGCAATGTCTCATGTTGTAGACTACTCAGACGACATATAAGGTGCAATAGGTCGTTGTCTTGCACTCAGCCATGCCATTGGAGTTGATGGACTCATTTACCTTTGAAGCTTCCGCAGTTATTTAGTTTAGATGGCCTTCAGCCATGATATTTTGTGTAATCATACTCTTTATGAGGACTGGATGTAATAAATGTGTGATTGATCTCTGTTATAATTCCTCGAGTACTGTCTGTGTCAGCATTACTGATCCAGGGATGACACTGAAACAAAGAGACTTTGGTCCATGGGATCGTGGTCGATACAAGATGGTACCAAAGCACACACTGACTGTAGGATGCGACCACTAGAATAAGCCACATGATTTCTCTTCCTTGCTCATTTCTTATTCTCCTCTATTTCTACTCTATAGATGGTGGACCCCAGGAACAAGTTCACTCAGCCAGACGATGACACCCCTTTCGAACGACACTTGAAGGAAGTCACTAAGTACCTGAACATCGGACTACCAAGCTTCATGGGGACTTTCTCTGCAACTATACCGAAAAAGGAGCACTGGAAGATCAAAGCCTGGGTACCTGGGAGGACGTCAACAGAGCCTATTAATTTCTACCTGGATGCGCCAAGCTAGAGTTTAGGAAAGAGCATGGCAGCCCATATCACCTTTGGACGCATATGTGATGTGTACCACAAGGAGCTGGAGAACACTATCTACCAAAAATGTGTCCGTTGAGATGAACAATGGGAGATGATTCGTACCGGGAGGGATGGATCAGTTGCAGCCTACATTTAGGAGATGGGTGATCATATCCGTCGCCAAGAGAATCAACTATGTTTCAACATGAAGAAGATCAAGAAGCTGATGAAGAAAAACAATGAGCTAGAAGAGGAACTCAAGTTTACACGCGATGGATATGAGGAAGAAATCGACGTACTACTGGAGAAGCATGAAGATCCAAAGAGGAAGCTAGGACTACCAGTGGAGAATCACAAGCGAGAACCAGCTAAGGAGATCCATTCAGAGGACTACATCATCTTGGACGACACCGACACGGACAGTGATGCAAATGATGGTAGTGATGACGACTACGTTGACGAAGCTGGAGCAGATATCATGGAGTCTTCCTCTGATCAAAATTTCTAGACGACCACCATGTTACTAGTAGTATTCCTCCAAGTAGTTAGTATTGATCGAGTTGTAATCGTAGTTTAGATCGTTTGTGTGAATCCTGTCTGATGTTGAATGAAGTGAATTGATTGTGTTTGTCTCATGAGCATCTGGGTAGTGAATCTCTCTTAGACCTATTTCTATTCTGCTTTCTCACCCCTTCTAAGCCATCAGATGCCTCCGAGACATGACAATGGGTTTGTGTTCCCACCGAAGCTCAGTCAGTTGATCCAACAGCAGAATGCCTTGATGCAGATGCTAGTTCAGAACCAGAACCAAGGCAACAACAACAACAGCAATCCACCGCCACCAACCCCTATTGACAACCTAGCCCGTTTTCTGAGGTTGAATCCGCCGGTGTTCTCTAGTAGCACCGAGCCGATTGTTGCAGATGATAGGATCCACAAGATTGGAAGGGAGCTGACTACTGCAGAATGCACAAATGCGGAGAGAGTGTGTTTTTCCGCACATCAGCTTGATGGACCCGTAGCATCTTGGTGGAAGAATTTCACCGCCACTTACCCCATCGATACAGTTACATGGGATCAGTTTCAGCAGGCTTTCCGCACCGCCCATGTTTCAGCAGGAGCTACGAGCATGAAGAAGTGTGAGTTTAGCAACTTGCGCCAAGGAGGTCGTACAGTGGGACAGTATGTGGATGTGTTTAGCAAGTTAGCACACTATGCCCCAGATGACATGGCCACAGATGCCGCCAAGCAGGAGAAGTTTCTTGAGGGACTCAATGATGAGCTGAGCATGCAGTTGATGGTGGCAACATTCAACAACTACCAGGAGTTGGTAGATAGGGCCCTCATGATAGAAGGCAAGTAGCAACAGATTGACAATCACAAGAGGAAGTATGGACAGGGGAGGAATGCCTCTGGATCTTAGCAGAAGCCCCGCTATACCCCGTACTCGGGAGGACATACTCACAACCATGGAGGTCATAACCATGGAGGACATACACACAATGGAGCAAGTTCGCACAATCATAGTGGCCCCAGGAATGGCAATGGGAGTGGAGGAAGCAGCAGTCAGAACCGTTCCAACCCTTCAACACCAGCCAAGAGGGATCTAAGACACATTACTTGTTTCAAGTGCAAGAAGAACGGACATTATGCCAATAATTGTCCTGAAGCCAATAATGGAAATGGTAATGGAGGTTCTGCCAAGATGCCCAACCCCTTTACCAAAGGTCAGGTGAACCACGTCAGTGTGGAGGGGATTGAGGATCAACCCGACACAGTTGTCGGTAAGTTTTTGATTAATGCATTTACAGCACTTGTTCTTTTCGATACTGGTGCATCGCATTCATTCATATCAAGGGGATTTGTGGATAATTATAAGTTGCTAACGGTAGACCTTAAGTCACCTATGTTAGTAAGTTCCCCATGAGCGGAGTATATGGCTAGTAGGGGATGCTATCAGTTGCCAGTAACCATAGGTAGACATGTTTTCCCCACCGACCAGATTGTTCTGGAGTCACAAGGATTGGATGTGATACTAGGCATGGATTGGCTATCAAATTTGAGGGAAACATTGATTGCGCTAGTAAATCAATTCTTCTCACCACCACGGAAGGAAAGAGGATCAAGTATGTATCCAGGCATGTGCCAAGGAGGACTCAAGTGAATTCCTTATCAGGAGTTGTACAGGAGGAAGTACTAGTGGTGAAAGATTATCCAGATGTATTTCCGGAGGAGTTACCATGCATGACACCGGATCGAGACACTGAGTTTTTGATTGAGCTATTGCCAGGCACCGGACCAATATCAAAGAGACCGTACCAGATGCCCGAAAAGGATTTGGAGGAAATTAAGAAGCAGATTAAGGAGTTACTGGAGAAAGGTTACATTCGACCAAGTTCATCACCTTGGGGAGCCCAAGTGCTTCTAGTGGAGAAGAAGGATGGATCTTTAAGGATGGTTGTTGATTATGGTGCGCTGAATCAGGTGATGATCAAGAACAAATACCCTCTGCCGATGATCAATGATTTGTTTGACCAACTACAGGGAGCTAAAGTTTTCTCCAAGATCGATCTTCGATCAGATTATCACCAATTGAAGATCATAGAGCAAGATATACCTAAGACAACTTTTACCACGAGGTATGGGCTATATGAGTATACAATCATGTCATTTGGTTTGACTAACGC
The DNA here is from genome assembly GCF_002162155.2 of Triticum dicoccoides. Classification (NCBI taxonomy): domain Eukaryota; kingdom Viridiplantae; phylum Streptophyta; class Magnoliopsida; order Poales; family Poaceae; genus Triticum; species Triticum dicoccoides. Next base: position 251,257,493 of record NC_041383.1, read on the forward strand.
CCCTGCATATTTCATGAGTATGATGAACAAGGTGTTCATGGAGTTTTTGGATAAATTCATCGTGGTGTTCATTGATGACATATTGGTCTACTCAAAGAAAGAAGAAGAGCATAAGGAGCATTTGCGTTTGGTTCTTGAGAAGCTCATAGAACATCAGTTGTATGGCAAGTTCAGAAAATGTGAGTTTTTGTTAAAGGAAGTTGGATTTCTCGGACATGTTATATCCAGAGAAGGAATAGCAGTAGACCCTACCAAGGTTGCTTCCGTCACTAAATGGTTGGCACCCACCTCACTGGGAGAGATCAGAACTTTTCTTGGACTCGCAGGTTATTACCGGAGATTTATTGAGAATTTCTCCAAGATTGCAAAGCCCATGATGGAGTTATTGAAGAAGGAAACCAAGTTTAAATGGACTGAGGATTGTGAGGCCAGTTTTTAGGAGTTGAAGAAATGTTTGGTTACAGCGCCAGTGCTGATTCTCCCAGACCAACGCAAGGATTTCCAAGTGTATTGCAACGCGTCCCGTCGAGGACTTGGAGGTGTGCTTATGTAGGAATGCAGAGTTGTATCATATGCCTCACGACAGCTTCGACCTCATGAGTTGAATTATGCTACGCATGATTTGGAGTTAGCAGCCGTAGTGCATGCACTCAAGACACGGAGGCACTTTCTCATCGAAAACCGTTGTGATGTATACATGGATCATAATAGTTTGAAGTACATCTTCACGCAGAAGGAGTTAAATCTCAGGCAAAGGAGATGCTTGGAGCTCATAAATGATATGATATGAGATTGCATTATCATCCTGGAAAGGCCAATGTCATAGCAGACGCGTTGAGCCGAAAGAGTTATGTTAACACGCTCATAACCGGAGGATTACCTAAGGAGTTAGCAGATGACCTTCAAGAGCTACGCTTGGAAATAGTTCCAAGAGGTTATGTTGCCGCATTGGAAATTCAGTCCACTTTGTTGGGTAAGATCATAGAAGCCCAGAAGACGGACAAGGAGATCGCTGAGATAAAGGAAAGGATGAGTAAAGGAAAGGCTAAAGGATTTTGTGAGGATGAGCATGACACCTTATGGTTCGAGGATCGTATATATGTGCCCAATGACCCTGAGATCAAGAAGTTGATTCTTCAGGAGGCTCATGATTCCCCTTACTTGATTCACCCAGGCAACACCAAGATGTATCTGGATTTGAAGGAAAGTTTGTGGTGGATAGGAATGAAGAAGGATATTGCCGAGTATGTAGCAGTATGCAATGTATGTCAGAGAGTCAAGGCAGAGCATCAGAAGCCAGCATGATTGCTAAAGCCATTACCGATACCCAAATGGAAGTGGGAAAAACTTGGCATGGATTTTATCACTGGATTACCAAGGACTCGTTCAGGCTATGAATCTATCTGGGTTCCAGTTGATCGCTTGACGAAAGTACCGCATTTCATCCCGGTGAAGACAACTTATATGAGTGCTAAGTTGGCGAAGATATACATGACCAGGATCGTATGTCTGCATGGAGTTCCAAGGACCATCGTATCAGATAGAGGAATGCAGTTTACTTCAAAGTTTTGGAATCAGTTGCATGAAAGTTTGGGTACCAGGATAGAGTTCAGTACAGCCTTCCACAGACAGATGGACATACCACAAGAGTCAATCAGATTCTGGAGGACATGTTGAGATCTTGTGCGCTAGATTATGGATCTAGTTGGGATGACAATTTTCCCTATGCAGAGTTCTCTTATAACAACAGTTATCAAGCCAGTTTGAAGTTGGCCCCTTTCAAAGCTTTGTACAGAAGGAGGTGCAGGACACCGTTATCATGGGGTGAAGTTGGAGATCGACAGTTGTTCGGACCAGACTTAATTAGAGACTCTGAAGAGAAGGTTAAGTTGATTCGAGACAGACTCAAGGTAGCCCAGTCAAGGCAGAAGATTTATGCGGATACAAAGCGCAAGGAGATAGTCTATGAAGTCGGAGACAGAGCATATCTTCGTGTGTCCCCACTTCGAGGAGTTAAACATTTTGGAGTCAAGTGAAAGCTAGCACCATGTTTTGTGGGACCATACAGAGCTTTGGAACGCATGGGAGAAGTTGCGTACAAGTTGGAATTGCCCGAAGGATTGTCAGGAGTTCATGATGTGTTTCACATTTCTGAGCTGAAGAAGTGCCACACAGAGATGGTCGATATTCCTCTGAGAGATACAGTGCCACTGGAAGCAATTCAGTTGGATAGTGATCTGCCCTATGAAGAGAAGCCAGTCAAGAATCTCGAGTTTTCTAGCCGAGTTACTCACAGCAAGGTTATCAAGTTTTGCAAAGTTCAGTGGAGCCACCATACCGAAGAGGAAGTCACCTGAGAGCGAGAAGAAGACCTTCGCAAGGACCAACCAAACCTTTTTGCTCACCAACCCGAATCTCGAGGACGAGATTCATCTTAAGGGGGGTAGGTTTGTAACATTCCGATTTTCAGTTTGGATGTTATACGTAGATCATCATATGCATACCATATTTATTTTGCATTTTGGTGGTCATCCTAGAAATCTTAAGCAACTCAAGGACCCAAGGAGAGAGTGGAGGTTTCACAAATTTTCATATTTGAATTTATTTTCAAATTTTGAGAGGATCAATTTGATTTTATTGTTTTTCTCTCCAATTATTTCCAATAATAAAAATAAATGAGAGAGGATAATATGACTTCTTCAACCTAAAAGAACTATTGGAGGAGAAATTTTAAAATCAAATTATTATTTTTATCTGGATTTTATTTGCTATTTTATTCAAATTAGAGAAAAACTTGCATTTTTGAAAATTGCATCTTAGTCCAGAAAAATGTTCATCTTGTCCTAAATATTAGGTTTGGACGGTGAAAATTGTTTCTGGAATTTTTAGATTTTTTTATATTTATTTAGGATTTTTCTTTCATGGCGAAATTATTTTAAAAATAAACTTGCCGGACAGACTAGGCCGAAACCCAGCCGGCCCATCGTGCGCGCCACCGCCTCCTCCCGCTCGAAGATCGGCTCCGACACATCGTCGGAGTCCCGAAGGACTTCGGGTCGCCGCCACCGCCTTGGGGCCCTTTAAAAGGGTCGGTGCCCCCCTCTCCTCTCGTCGCTACCCGCGCCGCCACAGCCCTTCGCCCGCGCCGCTGCATCGCCGCTGCCACTGTAGCATTGTTGCCGTCGCTCGCCGTCGCCTCGCCTTGCCTCGCCGCCGCACCGCCGCCCCGCGTCGATGCCGGAGCCGCCGGATTTCACCGCCGCCGCCGCTGTCGGTTTTCTTCGGCTAAACGGTATAAAATCGTTCGGTTTTTTTCTGGGTTTAGTTTTTTTGATCGGTTTAGGTTAGATTAGTTTTTAATTTTAGTTTTCGTTTATTTAGTAAACGTTCGCTGGTTTATTCTTTTTAACGAACGATTTTTTTTCGTTTTGTTCTGTTAACAAACGTTCGCACGGTAGATTTTTCTTTTTAGTTTTATTTTCGGCCAGGGACCTATCCGCGAATAGTTTTATCATGATTTAGCCCCTGATCTTAAAACTAGCATAACTTTTTGCTCATTTGTCCAAATTAGCTGAAACTAGCGCCTAAATCTTCGTGAGGACATGTTCTTCCTAGTTAACCAACTTGAACATGATTTTGAGACCGTACAATTTGAGTTTAGTTCAGAGTAGTAAACGATCTTGTTTCGTTCGTATCTCGAGTTTCATTTCTCAGTTTGAGTTGTTTCTTTTTGCAAATCGTAGCTAATCACATGTACCTACTGCTAAGATCTAATCCACATGATAATAATGCTGTTAGGTTTTACCTTCTGTTTAGTTTAGTTGTTTACTTGTTTCGTGTTTGATTTGGATCTTTTCTTGTTTTCACGTTGTTTCGTTTGAGTGATTGCTTATGTATGCTACTGTTTGTCTACGCTAGATTACCCGGAGTGCGAAGCTTGTTACTATGAATCCCTAGAGTTTGTAGATCGTCAGCAAGGCAAGTTACACTTTGATCATTCCTTTCTACACCCAGTTTTTACTATGCATTAGTATTGCCCCTCAAATATTTGCATGAGTAGGATTTGGAACATGTGGTTTGGTTGTAGTACTTGAGGTAGGAACTTAATACCTTTTGATCACCCCGAGAATATACGTTATGCTTTATTATTGCTTAGCCATGCTCGTAGACGGGGATTGGATCGTGATTCACATGGAATTTATGAGAGTTATTAGTCTAGGATAACATTAAGGTGGCAACTTTAATACACATCTGGGTGGATTGGTTGGGGCACCAGGGGAACCCAGTGTTGTCCATTAAGGGAAATCCCGGGGTATAGGTGTGGTTTTTCCTCGGTTCGCCACCCAAGCTGAAAGTATCATACGATATTTCATGACTAGAAACTTCCGTGTGCAGCCACACGCCATTATGGGCTCTGGCATAGTTGAGTAAGTTGTATGAGCTCTCAAAGAGGTGGACTAGCAGATTTAGAGGGAAAGTAGGTGTATTGGTCTGCCCAGAGTAGAGAGTTAATTCTTCAGAAAGACTATGTCTCGATCATCCGATCATGGATGCGGTCGAGTCTTGCGGGGAAAAGTGCACAATCTCTGCAGAGTGTATAAACTAATCATGGTTAGCCGTGTCCCCGGTTATGGACATCTTGAGTATCTGGAATTGGATATTATTGTTGATCTCATCACTCTTTAATTAATTGAATTGGGTTTGATGATGATACTTGTTTAATTGGGATTTGAGTTGGGGGAACCTTCTCAAATGTTAGAACAACTTGGGAGTAGTTAAATGAATTTATTCCTTTGTTGTAGGGAAAAACTAGCTTTATACAAAATCATAAACTTAGAGCCTCCACCACCCAAATATTGCAAGTAGATATAGTTCTTAAATTCATTGCTCTATAGTGTAACTCTGCCAGCATATTCATGTCGGGGAACGTAGTAATTTCAAAAAAATTCCTACGCACACGCAAGATCATGGTGATGCATAGCAACGAGGGGATACTGTCGTCCACGTACCCTCGTAGACCGTAAACGTAAGCGTTATGATAATACCATTGATGTAGTCGTACATCTTCAAGATCGACCGATCCTAGTACCAACGTACAACACCTCCATGATCTGCACACGTTCAGCTCGATGACGTCCCACGAACTCACGATCCAGTAGAGCTTCGAGGGAGAGTTCCATCAGCACGACGGCATGATGACAATGTTGATGAAGCTACCGACGCAGGGCTTCGCCTAAGCACCGCAACAATATGACCGAGGTGGATTATGGTGGAGGGGGCACCGCACACAGCTAAAGATCAATGATCAACTTATGTGTCTTGGGGTTCCCCCCTGCCCCCATATATAAAGGAGTAAGGGAAAAGGCGGCCGGCCTAGGAGGAGGGCGCCACAAGGGGGGAGTCCTACTCCCACCGGGAGTAGGACTCCCCTTTCCTAGTAGGAGTAGGAGAAGGGGGAAGGGAAGAAGAGGAGGAGAAGGAAGGAGGGGGCGCCGCCCCTCCCCCACTAGGCTTGGGGGCGCGCGGCCCAGCCCTAGCCAGTCCCTGTGTCTTCCCCCTAAAGCCCATTAAGGCCCATATACTCCCCTGGGGGTTCCGGTAACCTCCCGGTACTTCGGTATTTATCCGGTGACCCCCGGAACCCTTCCGGTGCCCGAATATAACCTTCCAATATATCAATCTTTATGCCTCGACCATTTCTAGACTCCTCGTCATGTCCGTGATCTCACCCAGGACTCCAAACTACCTTCGGTAAATCAAAACACATGAACTCATATTACCGATTGTCACCGAACGTTAAGCGTGCGGACCCTATGGGTTCGAGAACTATGTAGACATGACTGAGAACCGATAGCGGAACCTGGATGATCATATTGGCTCCTACATATTCTACGAAGATCTTTATCAGTCAAACCGCATAACAACATACGTTGTTCCCTTTGTCATCGGTATGTTACTTTCCCGAGAGTCGATCGTCGGTATCTCAATACCTAGTTCAATCTCGTTACCGGCAAGTCCCTTTACTCGTTCCGTAATGCATCATCCCGCAACTAACTCATTAGTCACATTGCTTGCAAGGCTTATAGTGATGTGCAGTACCGAGAGGGCCCAGAGATACCTCTCCGATAGTCGGAGTGACAAATCCTAATCTCGATCTATGCCAACTCAACAAGTACCATCGGAGACACCTGTAGAGCACCTTTATAATCACCCAATTACGTTGTGACGTTTGGCAGCACACAAAGTGTTCCTCCGATATTCGGGAGTTGCATAATCTCATAATCATAGGAACATGTATAAGTCGTGAAGAAAGCAATAGCAACAAACTAAATGATCAAGTGCTATGCTAACGGAATGGGTCAAGTCAATCTCATCATTCGTAATGATGTGATCCCGTTAATCAAATGACAACTCATGTCTATGGTTAGGAAACTTAACCATCCTTGATTCAATGAACTAGTCAAGTAGAGGCATACTAGTGACACTCTGTTTGTCTATGTATTCACACATGTACTAAGTTTCCGGTTGATACAATTCTAGCATGAGTAATAAACATTTATCATGATATAAGGAAATATAAATAACAACTTTATTATTGCCTCTAGGGCATATTTCCTTCAACTCAATGTGCTGACCTACATGACTGCAACGTCTCATGTTACAGACTACTCAGACGACGTATAAGGTGTGATAGGTTGTTGTCTTGCACTCAGCCATGCCGTTGGAGTTGATGGACTCATTTACCTTCGAAGCTTCCGTAGTTATTTAGTTTAGATGGCCTTCATCCATGATATTTTGTGTAATCATACTCTTTATGAGGACTCGATGTAATAAGTGTGTGATTGAACTCTGTTATAATTCCTCGAGTACTGTCTGTCAGCATTACCGATCCAGGGATGACACTGAAACACAGGGACTTCGGTCCATTGGGATCGTGGTTGCTACATCACTATATCTACTGTATTCCAACTTTGCCATGGTTCATACCCCCCCCCCCTGATACTACCCATAGATTCATCAAAAAAAGCGAACAGCACATAGAAAACAGAATCTGTCAAAAACAGGACAGTCTGTAGTAATCTAGAAATTTAGTATACTTTTGTAAATCCAAAAATTCTAAAAAAATATGAATATTTAATAAAATTGTACAGAAGTACTGTGCAAAAAGTTTCTGACCCATTTGACTTTCCAGTAAAAAAATTAAATTCACGCGCTACAACCAAAGTTTCTGTTTTTGCACTGCACATAGTAAACAAGCAATCTAATCATCCTAAAACCAAATCTTGGCACATTATTTTTATAATACAATGGATATATATAAGGGGATAATCATTTTCAGAGAAACTTCCATGAAAAATTCTACATTGCTTCCATGAGCATGAACACAAGTGTTCAAGGTCGACCATCACTTCTCGAATGCAGAACTTTCCAATCACTTCTCTTTTTGAAAAACTTTTTAGGCATAAGAGGCAAGTGAATCTTTTTGTATTTTCATTCTTTTACTTTTTTTTGTATGTTTCACCCACAACTAAATAGGAAAAAAGGGAAAACAAAATCTACTTAGTGAAGAAAGCAAACAAGCATACACGAAAATATCAACCCCACGCTATTGCTCCCCGGCAACAGCGCCAGAAAAGAGCTTGATAATCCCCAAGTGTAGGGAATCATCGTAGCAATTCCCAAAGGTGGAAGTGATAAGTATGGAGTGTCGAACCCACAAGGAGCTAAAGGTAATATCAATATTCTTTCAAGTCCTATCTGCCACTGATACGACTCTAGTACACCGAACGTTTGCTTCCAACTAGAAACGAGAAATAAAACTACGTTGTGGGTATGAAGAGGATACCTTTGCATGATATCAGAGAGCTAAAGTATAAAAGTATGTCCTGTTATCATAAAGTTATAATATATTACTAAATGTTATAAATAGCGAGTGTGGAATAATGATGGGTCGGTGTGCGGAATTATCCTAGGCAATTGTTAACAAGACCGGTAACCACTATTGCAATTTCATATGAGGGAGAGGCATAAGCTAACATACTTTTTCTTCTTGGATCATGCACTTATGATTGGAACTCTAGCAAGCATCAGCAATTACTAAAGATCATTAAGGTAAAACCCAACCATAGCATTAACATATCAAGTCCCCTTTATCCCATACGCAACAACCTCCTTACACAGGTTTATGCTTCTGTCACTCAAGCAACCCACTATAAGTGAATCATGAACGTATTGCAACACCCTACAGTGGGAATCCCTCATGCTTGCACGACATGGATGTCACAATAGGATAGCACCAAAATAAAACATACAACTCATACCAATCTAGATCATCAATCAACCCAAAGACAAAGAATATCTACTCAAAACATTATAGGATGGCAACACATCATTGGATCATAATATGTGGCATAAAGCACCATGTTCAAGTAGGGATTACAGCGGGGTGCGAGAGAGTGGACCGCGTAAAAGAGATGAGGATGGTGATGTTGATGAAGACGATCACCGCGGTGATGATTCCCCTCCCAATGGCACTTCGGGGCCACCGTGAGAGAGGAGGAGAGGTTCTCCCCCTTATGCTTCCTCCTCCATGGCCTCCCTCCTGGATGGGGAGAGGTTCTCCCTCTGGTCCTTGGCCTTCATGGCGATGATGGACCCTCCTAAATCCTCCTCCATGGCCTCCGATGATGATGGCCCCCTCCGGCAGGGTGCCAGAGAGGGCCTAGATTGATTTCTCGTGGCTACAGAGGCTTGCGGCGGCGGAACTTCCAATCTCTCTTCTGTTTTGGGGTTTTCTTGATTTATAGGAGGAGTTGGCGTTGATTTGATGTCAAGGGGGCCCACGGGGAGTACACAAGGCAGGGGGCACGCCCTAGGGGGTTGGGGACACCCTCCACCCTCGTGGTGCCCTCGTGACTTCCCTCCGATAAATTTTCGTTCCAGTATGTTTTATATTTTACAAAAAAAAACCTTTGTTGATTTTCAGCGCATTCCTGGAACTTTTATTTCTGCACAAAAACAACACCACGGTAGTTCTGCTGAAAACAACTTCAGTCTGGGTTAGTTCTAATCAAATCGTACCAAAATCATATAAAACTATTGTAAACATGGCATGAATACTTCATAAATTATAGATACGTTGGAGAAGTATCAAGCCTACCAACTCACAAAGGCTGGTGCGCCCCTCTACCCCCTGCCCACGCACCAAAGGAGGGAGGGAAGGAAAGCGGAGGTGTCCTAAGGCAACCATCTCCCTTTCCTTTTCCCTTCATGTCCAAATAAGGAAAGGAGGGTGTCGGATGGTAGGTGCAACATATGCCAGCGGGTGGCTTATCATTGTGGGAGCCAGTAAGACATCGCCGGTGCCTGGAAACGGGATAAGGCGAAGACATGCATGCCGATGAATCTTACCCAGGTTTGGGGCTCTCCATGGAGAGAACACCCCTAGTCCTGCTCTTCAGGATCAAGACAAGTAGCTACAAGAGGCTCCTTGAGCTGTTTGGCTGGAGGATGAAGAAGGGCAGGGCTAGCTCTCCTCTCCTCTCTATGTGGTGTCTAAAACTCAAAGAGCTCAACCCTTTGCATGGGTGCCCTGGGGGTTTATATAGGTGAAAGAACATGCGGTGCCCCCATGTTTGGTTTTGGTAATTGATGACAATCTCTATGGATTAATGGTTGTCTTGAGTTATATTTGAAGGATTTGTCCATAGGCTTTTCTTGAAGTCCATGTGTTGGTTTCAAGGAGTTTATGAGTTGACCAAGGTGCTATTAAGGAATTATCCAAAGATTGGTCATGCGAGTGTTGAGCTTATTGCAAGCATGTCTTAAAGAAGAAGGTTGTGTTATCATTCATGTTTACCTTCAATACATCATCCAAATGAAGAGAGTTTCAAAGATTCAAGGTTGATCAAGACTAAGTCAATAGTGAATCAAGTTGATTAACTCACAAAGCGTAGAAGATGTACCGAGAGGGATCAAGTGATCCCATGGTATGGTAAGAATTGTCCATTGCACTTTGTGTACTAACCCATGGTCTATGTGAGAGTTCTATGTGGGGTTAGGAACGTATCCATGGGCTTGCATCAAGAGGAAGATATCATACAACCCATGGAAAGGATGACATCAAGTGGTGATCGTCATCAAGATTGCCGTGTGCAAGTTCAAGTGGAGCATCACGAAGAGATCAAGTGCTTGAATCTTTCCATCCATTGTTGTGTCAATGGACTTGTGAAGATGAGCCGAAGAGTGTGCTCACCCATAGTGGACTATTGGGGAGCAATCATGTAGTCTTCATCGAGCCAACACAATCAAGAAAGGTGGTCCAACTTGAGGGAGTGAAGATCGTGATCATCTAGCTCAAGTGGACCATGTGCAAGGCAAAGGTTTGCCCTTGATAGGTTTTCTATTTTACCGGTCTCATGGTAGTTGTGGGAGACCGGGTTATAGGATTGATTGCCGTACTATCAAGGGGGGCTCTCGATGAGTTGCTTGATCGTATCATTCGTAGAGAGCTCAAACCATTGCATCCTTGCATCATGTTTCTTGGTTCTTGTTTGATTCTCTTTCTGAGTCTTAGAGCTTATGGTCATCTTGATGACAAGCTTGAGTTCATCAAAAACGGAGTTTGCATGCGTCTTCTATGATGTTTTCGGTGTTGGAGGTTTTATCGGTCTTCTCCGAGGAAGGCTTCTCACCATTTTCTTTTGGGCCTTTTCTCATTTGCTTATTATTGGTATTTCTACCAAGATTGTGTTAGCCCTTGTCGTTAGCTTTCCAACAAACTTGGTTTCGTTGAATTCGGAGTCCGTTTGCAAAAGTTGTGGCTGTTTTGGTGAAGGCTGTAGCGGTACTACCGCGACTAGAGCGGATGTAATTTTTTACTACCGCTCTAGAGCGGTACTACCACGGATCCTGAGCGGTAGTACCGCTCCAGAGCAGTACTACCATGGCTCCTAAGCGGTAGTACCACCCCGGACCAAAAACTCGTGTTTTCTCTCTCGATTGGGTTGTTTTGAGCGTGCTAAGCGGTAGTACCGCTCCTCCAAGCGGTAGTACCGCTTGTGCACGACCTGAGCACATAACGGTTGGATTTGGGAGGTCCTATAAAAGGAGGTCTTCTTCCCCATTGAACCTTATCCTTTTGAGCTCGTGTTCTTCCCCCATTGTTGACCTTCTTCGAGCTTGCTAACTCTCAATCCCTCCATGGATTCTTGCTAGTTTTTGAAGGAAAAGAGAGAGGAGATCTAGATCCACATTTCCACCAATCACTTTCTCCTCTATGTGAGGGGAACCCCTTGGATCTTGATCTTGGAGTTCTTGGTGTTCTCCTTCTTGTTCTTCCTCTCATTTTCCTCCCTAGCATTAGTTGCTTCAGTGGGATTTGAGAGAGAAGGACTTGGGCACTCCGTGTGCCCTTGCCATTGCATTTGGTGCATCGGTTTGAGTTCTCCATGTTGATACGTGGAAGTGAAGTTTGAGAAGCTTATTACTCTTGGGTGCTTGGTGCCCTTGAGCTTGTTCCTCTTGGGTGCTTGGGCGCCCTAGACGGTTGGTGGTGTTCGGAGCTCAATCATTGTGGTGTAATGCTCCGGGCAAGCATCGGGGTCTCCAATTAGGTTGTGGAGATCGCCCCGAGCATCTTGACGGGTTCCGGTGACCGCCCCCAAGGGTTGCCAAAGTGTACGGGTTCGGTGACCGCCCCCAAGGGTTGCCATTTGTACGGGTTCGGTGACCGCCCTCAAGGGTCCCTTAGTGGAATCACGGCATCTTGCATTGTGCGAGGGCGTGAGGAGATTACGGTGGCCCTAGTGGCTTCTTGGGGAGCATTGTGCCTCCACACCGCTCCAAACGGAGATTAGCATCCGCAAGGGTTTGAACTTCGGGATACATCGTCGTCTCCGCGTGCCTCGGTTATCTCTTACCCGAGCCCTTTACTTATGCACTTTACTTTGTGATAGCCATATTGTTCTTTGTCATATATCTTGCTATCACATAGTTGCTTATCTTGCTTAGCATAAGTTGTTGGTGCACATAGGTGAGCCTAGTTGTTTTAGGTTTTGTGCTTGACAAATTAACCGTTAGGTTTATTCCGCATTTGTTCAAGCCTAAACCATAATTATTTTAAAGCGCCTATTCACCCCCCTCTAGGCGACATCCTCGATCTTTCAATAGGCCTACCCCCCAGGGGTACAATGGTAATCCAGCTGGATGTGGGTCCAGGCCGTTAGTGTTTGTAATCACCGGCTTCTCCGCCGACCGCTGGGGCCCGCCGACTGGTGGGTCCCGCCGACTGCCGGCCTCTTGGCCGACAGGAAGGGCCCACTGTCTGGTAGTCTTGTCGGCGGCTGGTTAATGTAGCCTTACTCTTGGTGACGATGGCTTTGTCGGGGTAAGCATGGCTGCAGTGCCGCCGCCTGGCGGGCTTTCACTGTAGCATTACCCCCCGCCTTATCTGCTTAATGGCGCACAAACTTCCAGGGTGGGGGTGTGCCGACTGTTGGGAGCCGGCTTCCCCCAAGGCCGACTGGTGAAGCTTGGCCGCCTTCTGGTATCTCTCTGGCCGGAGGGGCCCGCCGCCAACGAGCCGTACTGATGGCCTGTCGTGGGTGATGTCATTGTCAACATGGCAACAGTGTTGTGCCGGATGGGGAGTGGCCGCCCGTTACGGCGCACTGTGGGCATGCTTGCTCCAAGATTCAGGGGGCAGGCTTCACTGTAGCCACGCCCCGTCTTATCGCTGTTATGTGGGTGCAAACTTTGAGGGTGTGAGCCGGGCCGCCTGCTAGGAGACGGCCTTCTGATGGCCGACTGCTAGGAGTCGGCCCTTGTTGCAGAGCCTTGCCGCCTTCTGGCAGCCGGCCGGTGGGCAGCCGGCCTAAAGAAGGCGGCCCCGCGTCTTGGATGCTCGAGGGTGCAGTCGGCCCGATAATTTTTGAAGAACCGTGGGGAGCTGATTAGGCTACCCATGGTTATTTACTCCGACAGTAGTCCCCGAAGCTGGCTGGGCTTCGCGGCTGAAAAGGAGGAGGAGAAGCCTGGGCAGCTTCCTATCTTGAAGAGCCGGCAGCTAGGAGCTGGCCTCGATCAGACACGTTGTCTGGAAAGGTTTGGAGTCTGAAGGCGGGAACCAGCTGGCGCATGCGCCGCGCGGCGGGCCGGCCGCCAGCCATCCGCGCGCCATGTTGCACCCTTCAGCTGGTTCAGCCTGCCAGCCTACGCGTGTGACGAGACATCGTTGCAGGCCTGGGCCCGCCACCACCAAGCCTCGGCCCACGTGCGGATCCTCTGTGGCCGAGGCGGACGGTTTGCCTTCTAGTGGCAGTTGTCGCACGCCTTTAAGGCGCAATAATCGCGGGTCATGGGGGAGTGGGCGCAGTTAATCCCATGCCCCCACGTCCCGCCCCCTCGGCTTTGTCGCGCCGTGCCTATAAGTAGGGGGAGGAGGGGGAGCGGTAGACGCACGTGCGCTCGCCTCCCACTCCGCCATTCTCTTCTTTCTTTCTTCGTCTTCTTTCTGCCGTCGCTGCCGCACTGCTTCTCCGGCGACCTTGCAGCGCCGCGGCTTCTCCATAGCAAGGGTGCCCTTTCGCTGTCGCCGCGCCTTCCCCGTCGAGCTCTCGCCGCCATCACTACAAAAAAATACACTTCCGTGATGATACGTGTTTGTCACAGTAGGTCGCGTTTTTGTCATGCATGTACATCCATGACAAATTTATGACAGAACCAAGATAGTCATACCTGTGCTGTCGTAGAAGTGTTCCATGACATTACCAAAATTATCATCACAGAAGTGTCCACTTCCATGATGATAAATCGCGCGTCACAGAAGTGCTTTCGTCAAGGGTGATCGACACGTGGCATCCACCATAACGGAACGCCGTTAAGCTATCGGGTCGGGTTTTGGATCCGATAACCCATTAACAGCCCCAACCAATGGGGATTTTCCATGTGTAAAATCATCATTGGCTGGAGGAAACACGTGTCGGCTCATTGTTGGGACAGATGTCATCCACTCATTGGACAGAAGGCGCCTATGATACGTCGACACGTGGCGCGGCCCAACAGAGGCCCATTCCTGTGAAAAGGCCGACCCGTTTGACTTGGTCAAAAGGTGACGGGCCGGCCCATGGAAAGCCTGTGAACGACATGTTCGCATATAGCCCATTTACAGCCCGCTAACACAAGGCCCATTACGCCCTATCCGAATTAGGCCCAGTAGCGTCATCTAGGCCATCCAATATGATTCCAGCCTGTTTTCACTTCTGGCCCATGTATGGCCCATGACGTCTTTCGGCCCATATGAGGCCCTATGTAACTCTTGGCCTATTAACGGCCCGTGGTGAAACTGGCCCGCAATGAACAGTGTATCACTTTAGACCCATTAACGGCCTGTGGTGAAACTGGCCCGTAATGAACAGTGTATCACTTTAGACCCATTAAGGGCCCGTTATTCAGTTGGGCCATTTCCAGGCCATGTTATCTTTCGGCCTTCTCAGAGCCCATTTATTCTCGGGCTCATTTCGAGCATTCATTTACTTACGGCCCGTTACTGTCATTTTTTGCTTGTGGGCCAAATTCAGCCTGTGGTTACAGTCGGCCCATTTGTGGTCCGTTAATACATTGGTCCGATTTCATAGCGTCATCAAATACAGCCTATTAATAATGGCCAGTTATGGTCAGCCCATGAACGGACGATTCCAACTCTAGCCCATTTATGGCCATAATGGGGCCTGTTATTGGCCCATGTTTGGCCAATCAATCATACGGCCCGTATAAGGCCCATTGATGATACGGCCCGTAGAAGGCCCATTGTTTCTACGGCCTATAGAAGTCCCAATATTTCTACGGCCCGTAGAAGGCCTACTGTTTCTACGGCCCGTAGAAGGCCCACTGTTTCTACGGTCAGTAGGAGGCCCAGTGTCATTACAGTAAATATTAGCCCATGGTTATTGTGGCCTAGTTTTAAGAAATAGGTTATTGCAGCCACTAGCAAACCGCGGAAAAAGAACTGCACTGACTACAAGCAAACAAATAAACAAGACAACAAGGAAATAAATAAGCAAGCAACTTATGCTAGGCTATCACGGCTATTACACACATTACATCCACTGGGCATCAAAGTTCACCACCAGCGCAAATATAGGGAACACATCAGCATATAAATGCCGCAGCAAAACAAGTCCAGAACTGAAACCACTTCAGAAGAGTTCAAGAAAAAATATCCTGGGTACCCATAATGCTGGCAAGATGCTTAGCAAGCTTATTAACTTTCTCTTCTTTGGCGCTTAAATCCTCCAGCGCTTGCTATTGCACAAGAAAGTACGCATCTGAATTCTGCAGGGACTTCCTCAGTCCTTTGGCTTCTTGCCGCAGCACAGCTGACTGATGCCTTTCAGCTTGTAGCTGAGACTGAAGAAGCCGAAGTGATTCAGGCAGCGAGTTCGAAGAGCTTCTGCCAGCGGTACTGGCCAGTAACTCGAACACTACATCAACGCAGGACTGTGGGGTTTTCTCACTGTCTACAAGATCGTTTTTATCACCTTTCTTGGAGACCAACAGGGTTGTCTCACTATCTTGAACCTTATCTGCATTACTTTCTCTACCATTGCATAGTGGGGTGCTCTTCTCCAATATTCTGTTTACATACTACAAGAGAAACAAGCAGACACATCACAGGTTTAGCTTGTAGTATAACAAACTCATTTTGGTAAACCGGTTCAGTAGTAAGGTGGACAGGATAACATCATGAAACAAACATATATCTGTGTACTATGGTCACTGTATTGTCCATATCATTCTAGTTTATGTTCCCTAATCAAGATAGAGACACAGTTCAACTCATATATTTTTAAGACACAACAGCATAGACAGAATATAAGTGTGAGAAACTGCACAACATTGGCATCACTTGTAATGTGCATCACATGAGAACATAACTGTTTATACAACTTAAACTGAAATCAACATAGAGCAAGAAGTTAGAACAACAATCCAGTTAAAGAAATAGGTTTAAAACATACCTGTTGTGCCATTGGAGTTTCAATTGGATCCTTCAAATTCGAAAGTAGTTGGTATGAGTAAATACAGTGATGCAACAGCAAAGGAGTATGGACCATAGCTACGGAATCTAACCTGAGAATAGTTGCTCTTCTGCTTTAAACATGGAGTTTGGGTTAGCTGTGGTGGTCTTCGTGCTTTGGGCACTGCAGTAGCTTTACAAACTGCTCGTGTGGGGGTACTCTGTGGTGGACATGGTGCTTTGTCAACTATAAGTGGGTTACTATCCGCTGGGGTTGCGGTTAGATGGGTTGTAGCTGGTTCTCTGTCCAACGGTGTAAGTGTGCAATCTGGAAGAGTCTCGATTATGTGTGGTGGGGCTAGTTTGTGGGCCAGTATAACCATGGTTCTATCTGCATCAATGGGTAGCACTGTATTTTGTGAAGAACGGGTTTTTGCTCCCTTAGATACTGCCATCACCCCCTCCAATTCAGATGGCTGATAAACAAGAAAATAAATTGAACGTACAGACATTGTATGATAGACAGATGTGGTAATTCACATATATGTTGTCTAACCAAATAAGACAACATGACACAATTTCACATATATGATGCCTAACTAAACATGATAGCATGACACAGTTTCAGATATATGATGGATAACTTAATAGGACATAATGGCATAATTCAACATATGATGAGTACCTAAACAGGATGACATGACAAAACTATATGATGTCTTTCTAAAATAGGTTGGGATGAAATAATTCACATACATGTTGTCTAAGTATACAGGATGGCATGATATAATTGACATAATTGATTCATATACTAAGCAGCTGGCACTCGCATGTATGATCTCGAAACTAAGCAGATAGAATTCAATATTGTGCATATGATGTCTAAACTAAGCAATGCAAGACACCATATGCATCATATGAGAAATATAAACATTGCAACTTAGGGCATACACCTTAGGTGGGATATAGGACTAGTCATCTGTCTCTGAATCCTCCTGTGAGGAGCTCCCTGTAACCATCGAGATATATGCGTCATTAGGTACCATTGCCTGCTTCGAAGACCTTGTTTTCACTCCAGATTTTCCCATAACCGGCTCAAATGGCTGATACACATGAAGAGTAGTTCAATATACACAGATTGTCGACAAATGGAATACGTAATGAAAAAAGATGGCATGAGATAATTCACATATATGATGCCTGGCTCCATGGCGGTGCATAATTCACATATATGATAACTGGCTGAAAAACATGGCATTGCATAATTCACATATCTGACATAGAAAGCAAACGGGAGGCATTCACACAAAGCATGTCTAATCTAAGCAGATGGCATGGCAATGCAAGACACCATATGCATGATATGAGCAATATAA
>NC_041383.1:251274976-251403627 GCF_002162155.2 Triticum dicoccoides
ATACGACTGGTCATATCTCTCTGAATCTTCCTCTGAGGAGCTATCTGTAACCAGCAAGAAATTTGCATCGACAGGTAGCACTGACTTCTCAGAAGACCTTGTTTTCACTCCAGATTTTCCCATGACCAACTCAAATGGCTGATGCACAGGAAGAGTAGATGAATGTATAAACATTGTTGACAAATGGAATACATTATGGAAAAAATATGGCATGATACAATTCACATATACGATGACTGGCTAAACAGGATGGCATTGCATGATTCACGTATATGATGCCTGGCTAAAAAAGATGGCATTGCATAATTCCCATATACTCCCTCATTTCCTAAATATTTGTCTTTTTAGAGATTTCAAATGGACTACCACATATGGATGTATATAGACATATTTTAGAGTGTAGATTCACTCATTTTGTTCCATATGTAGTCACTTGTTGAAATCTCTAAAAAGACAAATATTTAGGAATGGCGGGAGTATGATACAGAAACCAAACAGGTGGCATTCACACAAAGCAAATCTAAACTAAGCTGATGACATATAAGATGTATAATGTAAGCAATGCAAGGCGCCATATGCATGATATGACCAACATCAGCATGCCAGGTTAGAGGAAACACCTCAGGTGGTAAACAGGCATGGTCAGCTCCTTCTCAATCTCCATCTGAAGAGTTATCTTCCTCTGGACTACAATCTGGGAATGCAGGAGAGGGGGGGGGGCACTTCGCCCACCATGGAGCAGCGTCTGCATGACATTATATTCGCACGCAACGGTCTTCTCTTTTTCTCTACATGTTCAGTACGATTGTGTACAATATCTGACATGCATAATAATAAAAAATAGTTAGATTTTGTAAGGCCTAAGGGGTGCATGCAAAAATCAAGACTGATGGTAGCAAACGAGTGGATGGATCCAAAACTAATGATAGCAGGTAGATTATAGCTTCAATTTAAAAAGATAGACAATGGATCATCTATTGTTTGTTGCCCACCCAACATGAACCACATAGAAGACCCTAGATGAACCAGATAGTAGACAGATACTATTCGTTGCTGGCTCAATATGAGACCCATGGGCAATTCAAAACTCAAGATTGAACAATAAAGTAGTAGGTAATAATAACTGATGTATAACGTAAGCAAGCACGAAAGACCGCGATCTCTCTTCCGGAACTGTGTAGTCCTCAAGTTCATCTGCTCAGTCGATGATGGTAATGCAGTTGGTGTGTCTGCCGGCAACGGGGAAGATGATCTGAGGAGGCAAAAGAAAGTCTGCAGGGGGGATCTCTGTTGCAGTGAACGCTTCTGTCGATGGTGCACCTCAGGTGGGGTGGATGACAGCACGGCAGGAGCAGGACATAACACACAGAGTTTTCTTTGACGCCAATCTGAAAATGAAGCAAATTTGTAAGGGCTCCTTAGAATTGGAGGATTCTATAAACGCAGGGACAGGAAAAACACAGGAATAGGATAGGAATGCACGTGCAAAATAGAGCATTTGGAAACATAGGATTTCAGTCAACCTGGGTGTTTGGCTCACATGAATTGGAAGAACAGAGGAATGGAGAAATAAAGTGATGCGACGAGTGTACAACCTCTTTGGCATAGCCTTGTGGACCTCAGCATCATTGGGTTGGACATGGAGGATGGTGATGATGCTGGTGTGACTGTCGGAGGCGGGGAAGAAGATCCGAGGCCTCTGGAAACGGCGCCGAGGGTACTGCTCCACTGTGATGGACGGTTCCGTCGTTGGGGCAGCTCCGCTAAGGTGTACGGCGACGAGGCTGAAGCATGACAAGATAGACAACTTTAATCTAAAGTGGGACCCTAATATCATCTGCAACAGATGATGTAAAATACATCACCAAAAAGTGCTAGATGTAAAACGCATCAGCCGCGCCACGGCCGCTCCGACAGATGCTGTAAGTACTGTTCACTCTGAACTTAACTGAAGAAAATGAACTTCACAGTCGAAACTGAATTTTACTGTCGAAACTGATTGAACTAGTAACAGAGCATTGCAATAGATGTTTAGGGCGTTCGAGCACTAGTAGCAGAGAAGCAGTGATCTAAATCAGGAGAAGCTCGAGCAGGGAATGATCTAGCAGAGCGCAAGTCATGCAGTAGCACCGCGAGCGAGTGCTAAAGCAGCAACTCCTGTAGCTGCCGGAGGTCGTGCACCAGCAGCAGCAGCGCAAGCGAGAGCAAGAGCAGAGCAGCAGCATGAACGAAAGTAGGAGCAGTGCAGCAGCGCGACCAACAGCAAGAATAGAGCCGCAGCGCGAGCGAGAGCCGGAGCTGCTGCAGCTAGTGCCGTTGTGGAAGTCGCCGCCGAGGAAGCAATGACATGGGGGAGAGACGCCGTGGATGATGTGGCCGACGACGGCGCCGTCGATGGAGACACCATGTCTGCTCGGTATCAAGGACTGGCAGCCCCGTGAGATCGAATAAAAGATAAAATGCAGCGGTGAGTGCAGAACCTCCTTGGTGGCACCGAGTTGGCCTCGGCTTCATCGAAGGAATTGGTGAGGGTGCTGCGGTTCCGATGGGGCAGGTCAATACGGCGCTGTGGGGATTAAGGTGGCACGATAGACGAGGCAAACACTGGGGCAACTCCTTGGAGGTGGAGGACGGGGCGGCTGATCCGGCTAGACGAAGAGATCGACAACGGATCCTCATCCGGTGCGGTGGATGAGGGACGGCGAGCTGTTGCGGTGGACAACGTAGTCGGGGAAGAGTCTCCGGCTGGGCGGCGGTTGAGAGACCGACAGAGGAGCATGGGGTTTCGCGGGTTTTGGCGGGCTCGGTGTATGAATAGGGGGGCGAAGGGGGAGGGGGAGCCTAGCTTAGGGACGCGCTTGTCCGAAATGTAGGGTAAGTTACCAGCATACCCCCACCGGTTTTGACACCATGACGTGGAGCTTCATTTCCGGCTG
Source organism: Triticum dicoccoides (assembly GCF_002162155.2). NCBI lineage: Eukaryota > Viridiplantae > Streptophyta > Magnoliopsida > Poales > Poaceae > Triticum > Triticum dicoccoides. Next base: position 251,277,913 of record NC_041383.1, read on the forward strand.
AGAGGTAGAAGGGGGATTTCGCGTGTCTGGGCTGCGGCAGCGATTTCGGATGAGGAGGGAGTTCTCGCGCGCGTCCAAATTTCGGGATAACAAGGCGCGGCGTGGGTTGAAGAAGCGGGAGTTTCAAAGCAGGTGAGACAAAAGATACTCGAGCTTGAAAATTTCGGGATAACAAGGTGCGGATTCCTTGTTCGGCAGAACAAACTTAACGTGTAAAAAAATCATACAAGACACAAGACAGTCATGTCCCCTTTTACTATATTGCTATAGATGCCATTGAAAAAACTACAAGAAAAATGTAAAAAGAATCGGGAGAACAAGATTACCCTGCACAGGACCAAATCGATTCGCACTTCCCTCAACAACAATAAAAAACAAATCAATTCCCACCAAAGAAAGAGTAATGTCCCTTTTTATATGATTACAGATGCCATGATCTTGAATTTCAATTTTTGAATCCATGTTATGTTGAATTCGAATATATCATTAGGTGACCTTGCAGTTTATAATTGATGTAGTCGTACATTTTGATCTTCCATCATATATGAACATTTTACTCCACCATGTGAACATATATATTGTCGTCTACCATATGGACTAAATTTGAATCAGTTTTCCTTATTTGAATACGATTGTTGTCAAGTTATACAATAATTTAAATATTATCTTGATAACAAAAAGACATGCATATAGCAGTAATCATATTTCACTATGAACTACATGTACCATACGCTCTCCAATTCAAATATATGTATCCATTTTATGTTGAATTCAAATCATAGTACATTATTGGTCTAGGTAGCGAGATGTTCGGGATAATCTAAACCCTGTTTTCATACATATAATTCTGGCTGAATTGGGACAAGTTTTGGTATAAGCCTATTGCAAAACCGGAGATTCTCTCAACAAGCCTTGTGGTTCCGAGAGGGAACGTGTCACCTTTGTGTGCGAAACGATATATGCTGCCTGTTCCCTGATTTTATTTACAGAGGCAACATAGAACTATATGTGTGCCCTGTTAAATTTTTGAATTATTTCGGGTTCATTTGGCCTTTTTATACATTAATTGAGTTTCTGGACTTTTAATGTGCATAATCTAAATATGAATTGCATGCACATGCTCCGGTGCACCAAAGTGGGTTGAAAAATCACATGTGTGTCCTTGGTTGAATTTCTAGTTCCCATGGAAGAAATGAGAATGAAATTCAAACATCTGGGCATCATGACTCTGCCAAGAACATCGAGAAACTTAGATTTTAAATTCATGTAAATCCAAAACTCGGCTGGAAATCATGAAACTTGGCATGGTGTCATGTCAATGCACTAACATGTTGTGGTAAAAAATTGGACCGATTTGGAAGCTCGTGGTTCTAAGAGGGAACGTGCCACCTTTGAGTGTGAAACGATATATGCTGCCCCCCCCCCCCGCCCTTGAGTTTCTTAACAAAGGCAACATAGAACTACATTAGTGCCATGTTAAATTTTGGAATTGTTTCGGGTTTGTTTGTCATTTTTTATACATTAATTGAGTTTCTGGTCATTTAATGTGCATAATTCAAATTTGAACTACAAGCACATGCTCTCGTGCACCAAAGTTGGTTGAAAAAAATCACATTTGTGTCCTCGGGTGAAGTTCTAGGTCCCATGCAAGAAATGAGAATAAAATTAAAACATCTGGGCATCGTGGCTCGGCCGAGAACATTGAGAAACTTGTTTTAAAATTCTTGTAAATCCAAAACACGTCTGAAAATCATGAAACTTGGCATGGATGTCATGTCATGGTACTACCATGTTGTGGTAAAAAAATGGCCGAATAGGAACAGATTTTGGTATAAGCTTCTTGCAAACCGAAGCTTCTCTCAAGAAGGCTCGTGGTTCTGAGAGGGAACGTGTCACCTTTGAGTGCGAAACGATATACGTTGTCCCCCTTGAGTTTATTTACAAAGGCAACATAGAACTACATGAGTGCCCTGTTAAATTTTGGAATTATTCCGGCTTTGTTTGGCCTTATTTACACATTAATTGAGTTTTTGGTCATTTAATGTGCATAATTCAAATTTGAACTACAAGCACGTTGAGGGAGTCCTGGACTAGGGGGTGTCCGGATAGCCGAACTATCACCATCGGCCGGACTCCAAGACTATGAAGATACAAGATTGAAGACTCCATCCCGTGTCCGGATGGGACTTTCCTTGGCGTGGAAGGCAAGCTTGGCGATACGGATATGTAGATCTCCTACCATTGTAACCGACTCTGTGTAACCCTAGCCCTCTCCGGTGTCTATATAAACCGGAGGGTTTTAGTCCATAGGACGAAAAACAATCATACCATAGGCTAGCTTCTAGGGTTTAGCCTCTCTGATCTCGTGGTAGATCTACTCTTGTACTACCTAATATTAATCAAGCAGGAGTAGGGTTTTACCTCCATCGAGACGGCCCGAACCTGGGTAAAAAAATCGTGTCCCTTGTCTCCTGTTACCATCCGCCTAGACGCACAGTTCGGGACCCCCTACCCGAGATCCACCGGTTTTGACACCGACATTGGTGCTTTCATTGAGAGTTCCTCTGTGTCGTCGCCATCAAGAAGGATGCCTCGTCCCGTCTTTAAAGACGGCACCATTGCTAAAGGAGCTTTGGCAATCGGCCAAACTATCCGGCTAGGCGGTTTTCTTATGACCGCCTGTTCGGCCGCCGCGCTGACGATGACTTCTCGGGTCATCAAAAGCAATCTTCATGTCAACTAGGAACTCGCCGACCAGCTAGATCCGATGGAGCTCCCCTCCTTAAACTCGCACTTGGATCGCATCGCCGCCCTGGGATTCGCTACAGACTACGATCAGATCGGGCCTAAGACCGATCTGAGAGAGATCAACTCTCCCCAGGCTACCCACCATGTAGCTGTGATGGAGGAACAGTATGGTGACTCTTCTTCTATATTAAGGACTAGTTATGTCGGGATTCCCGACCCCTCCATGCCGAATTCCCGCGAAGGGACGGACGTCGATCAAGTCCTGAACCTAAAGTCAGACAGCGGGCTGGATTCATTGGGCAATATCCAAAAACCCAAGCTTCCAAGTTCGGAAACTTTTCGGCCCTTGAGTCTTAGATTGGATGGGGTTCCGAATTTAATTCCACCCGCCCACCCAAACATAAGCGATCTATCCCGAATCCGGCAAGAGCCCGCTGAAACAGTACACCATTACTGGGCCAGATTCCTCCTGGTTATGGACAGGATAAAGGACTGCCGTGAGGAAGACGCAATTTTAATTTTTTGCAATAATTGCACGGACAAGGGAATCATAAACGCCATAAGTCGTCGTGAAATTACACGCTTCGCCGACTTGGCATCCATAGTACGAAAATACTATGCGATGGAGAGCGCCTGGAAAACCGAAACCAAATTTTGGGATAATCCGGCTCCGAATACAACCCTAGTCCGAAATAAAAGGGTGCATCATCGCCAGGCACCCGGGTTAAATACCAAAAAGCAAAAAAACCCTAAAGGGCACAGAACCGTATTGGACGGACGGCTCAATGGACCCTGCAAAATTCATAGTACAGAGGGCGCCACTCCAACTCATAGCCTTCGAGCATGTTGGATACTACGGCAGGTAGCCAAAAGTGGAGAAGAGCTTCTAGCTCCAGAGAACCAGCCCAGCAATACCAGTACGGTATTAACAGTCTTCGAGACTTTCGCATCAAATAATATGTGGAAACGAACACTCGCAGCCTCGCCGAAGTCTACCAAGTAGCAACAATAAATCCATGGAGTGATATGGCTATTACCTTCAACGCCAGTGACGAACCTAAATTCCGAACAGCCCGAGCACCAGCCGCATTGGTCCTCAGTCCAATAGTGGACGGATTTCGCCTTACCAAGGTACTCATGGATGGCGGCAGCGGATTAAATCTCATTTACGAGGAAACCCTTCAAAAAATGGAAATAGACTGGAGCCGCATTGAGCGAAGCAGTACAACCTTCAGAGGAATAATCCCTAGTCGGGAAGCATGCTGCATAGGAAAAATCACACTGGATGTGGTGTTCGGCTTGCCGGACAATTACAGGTCCGAGGAGGTCACGTTCCAAGTGGGCCCGTTCAGTAGCGGATATCACGCTTTATTAGGGCGAGAGGCATTCACAATTTTTCAAGCTATACCCCATTACGGGTACATGAAGCTCAAAATGCCCGGGCCCAACGGAATCATCACTCTCGCCAGTGATCCGGACATAGCACTCCGCGCCAAAAATAAGACAGCTGCACTAGCCCTAGAGGCACTATCCGAAGCCCTAGCGGCCGAGGAACTCACTACGCTGCGCGCCATGGTGAACAGGGACGATGTGATACTCGATAAAAGATCCAAGTCCACCTCTTTTAAGCCAGCGGACGAAATAGTCAAATTCCAAGTCCATCCAACGGACCCTACAAAGGCGACATCCATTGGGGCACAATTAAACCCTGATGTAGACACCACACTACGAGAATTCCTACGGGAAAATTGGGACATTTTTGCCTGGCACCCTTCAGACATGCCAGGAATCCCACGCCGGCTGGCCGAGCACATCCTAAATATACTAAAGGAATTCAAGCCAGTCAAACAGGCTCTTCAGCAATTTTCCGAACCCAAGAGACAGGCAATGGGAGAGGAGCTAGCCAAACTATTGGAAGACAGATTCATCAGAGATATAAAACATCCGGACTGGCTAGCAAACCTGGTGATGGTACCAAAGAAGGATAAATCCTGGCGCCTATGTGTCGACTTCAAGGACCTTAACAAGGCTTGCCCAAAGGATCCATTCCCCCTCCCCTGCATCGATCAAACCATCGACGCTACCGCAGGACACGATTCCTTGTGCTTCCTCGACGCATACTTAGGCTACCACCAAATCAATATGGCGGAGCCAGAACAAGCTGCAACAGCATTCATCAGTCCATACAGACCATTCTGCTTCAACACAATGCCCTTCGGGCTCAAAAACGCCGACGCAACATATCAGCACATGATTCAGACATGTCTGGCAAGCCAGATCGGTAAAACAGTGGAGGCATACGTAGACGATGTGGTCGTCAAATCCAAGCACGTCGAAACTCTAGTAGACGACTTGAGGCTCACGTTCGACAATCTTCGAACATACGACATCAAGCTGAATCCGGAAAAATGCGTCTTCGGCATACCAGCCGGAAAGCTCTTGGGCTTCATTGTATCCGGTAGAGAAATTGAAGCAAACCAGCCAAGATCCGAGCTCTGTCACAACTGAATATCCCAAAAGACCTCAAGCAAATACAAAAATTGACTGGATGCATGGCGGCTCTAAGCCGCTTTATCTCCTGCTTAGGAGAAAAGGCATTACCCCTTTATCGCCTTCTCCAGCGCACCGAACACTTCGAGTGGACGGATGCAGCCACGGCCGGACTCGAAGAAATCAAAGCCATATTAGCAACAAATCCGGTCCTGGCCGCGCCCAACTTAGGCGAACCAATGTTATTATACATCGCGGCAACACATCAAGTTGTAAGCGCGGTGCTCGTCGTCGAACGAGAAATGGACGGACACAAGTTTCCTCTTCAAAAACCATTTTACTACGTGTCCACTGTCCTAACTCCATGCAAGTCCCGGTATCCACATTATCAAAATATAGCATACGCGGTGTTCATGGCATCACGGAAGCTGCGACACTACTTCCAAGAGTGTTTGATTACAGTAGCCTCCGAAGTATCTCTTAATGACATTATAAACAACCGCGACGCAACGGGCCGGATTGCCAAATGGGCCATCGAGCTCCTCCCATTCGACATAACCTATAAACCACGGCGAGCTATCAAGTCGCAAGTTTTGGCTGACTTCGTCGCCGAATGGACTGAAGCCGAACTCCCTAAAGAGTATGGCGCATACCCCAATTGGATTATGCACTTCGACGGCTCCAAAATGTTGGCCGGCCTGGGGGCTGGCATCGTCCTGACGTCCCCAACCAGAGACACAGTCCAATACGTACTCCAGATAATGTACACGAACTCCAACAACGCAGCCGAATACGAGGCCCTTCTACATGGCCTCCGGATGGCGGTCTCCATGGGCATTAAACGCCTAGAGGTGCGCGGGGATTCGAACCTCGCGATATCCCAAATAAATGGAGACTTTGACGCCACGGATCCGAAAATGGCAGCTTACCGTAACGCCGTCCTGAAAATGTCAGCTCGGTTTGAAGGGCTCGAATTTCACCATATAGCCCGGGATAATAATCAAGCGGCGGACGTATTGGCACGCATCGGAGCAAAGCGTGATGCCGTCCCTCCCAACATCTTCCTGGAACGGCTTTTCAAGCCATCCGTACTATGGGAAGGGGAGTCTGGAAACAACAATCCGGACCCTACCGCACCACCCGACACCGAACATTCTGACACAATCGGTGGTTCTGCCAATAAAATAACACCTTCAGCCCACGAAATAATGGCAGTCATTTCCCCATGGACCGAGCCATTTCTAGCCTACTTAACTAGGCAGGAACTTCCCGAGGACCAAAACGAGGCCCGTTGCATAGTACGGCGATCTAAAGCCTATAAGGTCCATGAGGGAGAGCTTTATAAGAAAAGCACAATCGGAGTCCTTCAAAGGTGTATCTCTGAAGAGGAAGGGCGAAATCTTCTGGCTGAAATTCACGGCGGACTCGGTGGGCACCATGCCGCAGCCTGGTCCCTTGTAGGCAAGGCCTTCCGCACAGGATTTTATTGGCCGACGGCCCGGGCAGATGCTCAGGACTTAGTCCAACGATGTGTCGGTTGCCAGCTCTTTGATAATCAAAGCCACATGCCACCCACCGCCCTCAAAACTATACCCATTACCTGGCCGTTTGCGGCCTGGGGGCTTGACATGGTTGGACCCCTTAAAGGAGGAACCCACAAGCAAAAATACCTATTGGTCATGGTGGATAAATTCACCAAATGGATAGAGGCCAAGCCAGTTAAGACGGCCGAATCCGGACCCGTGATAGACTTCACATCAGGGGTAGTACACCGTTACGGCGTCCCCCATAGCATCATCACTAATAACGGCACAAACTTCACGGCCGATGAGGTTAAACTCTGGTGCAAAAACATGGGCATCAAGCTCGACTACGCTTCAGTCTATCACCCTCAAACTAACGGTCAAGTCAAGCGAGCAAATGGTCTAATCATGAGTGGCATCAAACCCAGACTAGTGCGGTCCCTTAAGGAATCTAACACGCACTGGGTAGAGGAGCTCGACTCCGTACTCTGGGGGCTGCGGACCACGCCGAATCGCACTACCGGATTCACACCATTTTTTATGGTATACGGCGCAGAGGCAGTTTTGCCCTGCGACATAATTCATGACTCACCTCGAGTGCGCATGTACGAAGAAAGAGAAGCCGAGCTGGATCGGCAGGATAGTTTGGACGCCTTAGAGGAGGAGCGCGACGTGGCAAAAGCTGGTTCCGCATTCTATCAACAACAGGCTCAAAGATATCAAAGCAGAGAAGTACGGGCCAAAACGCACAATGTTGGCGAACTAGTTCTACGCCTGCCGGACAAGAAAAAGGACAAGCTGAAGCCCAAATGGGAAGGTCCCTTCATCATTGACCGAGTCCTGACCGGTGGAGCATATCATCTACGAAACGCATCGGATAACCGACTCGAGCCGAACCCATGGAACGCAGCCCGTCTCCGAAGATTCTACGCCTAGCGCCGGACTCTGAGTTTGTCTCCTTCCTCCGTCTACATTTTATACTTTAGCTGTCTTTTATTTCTCTCCTTCTCCCTCCCTTTTTCTCAAAGCCCTTGGAGGCTTGCCTGCACATTGTGCGCACACACTTGACGTGCTACTTGCACTCATTATACCTGGGGGCTTCTTTAACAGAAGCTTATTTATACGGGCTTTATGCCCAACACATGTGTCACACTTCCGCATGTACCTTTTATTCACCATTATATGCATCGATATGACTTAAGTTTTGGCCAAGCTGGGTTGCCTGGCTCCTGTGCTTACCCCTACGTTCCCGATTGTTCGGCTAGGAGGTAAAGGGAGCACCTCTGCGATTGTTACTACCGGGTCAGCTGGATGTGTACCTTAGACTGGGTGAAGCCGAAAGCTAGCGTTCTTAAGGGAATATTTGGCCGGTGAATTAAAAGATGATTTCTTACCTATTTATTTATCTGCCCCCAGATGCTTTCCTGCTTTTTTCGCAGTCCGGACATGCACTTTAGGGCATGCCTCCCAGGGAAAGGAACCACTAATGGAACTATTCTCCCTGGAAGATGTTTCTTACTAACCATGTAATATAACATAACTAGTTGGGCACTTGTCTGATAAAGCACTAATGACCCCTACGCCTGGTCTCCATGCATGCCCCGGTTTTTTCTATAACCGCGAGGGTATTCGGACACACTTCGGACTGTCGGGTCCCGAGGTTGAAGCGAAAAGGTCCGCTACGACAAACGATCTACAATCCGGCTAGAAGGCATTTTACATGTCATTTTAAATTACATAGTCAAATTGACTGATTGTATTCCTCTTCAATACCATCTAATAGGTTGTCTAGTTTACAATCCCGCTGGGAATACTTTGCGGCCACGTCTACTTGGTCGTACACTAAGCTCACAGGGATCTCCTTCCCATCGGGCCCCACAGGTCCGACCTCGGCCATGTGGTTTGGGTCAGCCTTCGTGTACCGCGTATTCACCATGGCCCAGGCCTCCCTGGCGCCTTGACGGCAGGTCGATATCTTCCATAGCCGGAAGCGCCACCGTGGTCCCTGAAGCTTCTCTGCAAGCTCTCCAAGACCTTCAGGTGGGGAGATGGATGGCCACAAGGCCTGGGCGACGCCGCTCTCACCTGCCGAACTCGTTCGTGCAGTTTCAGGAAGTAGGTCATCTATTGAACTGGACATTTCCTCTGCAGGACGACCTGTGAGCATACCTACAGACATATTTCTGTTAATCGACTTCCTTGCCGAACTCTCCTTTTCAAAAGTTTGCTCAAGCACTTACTATAAATGCCGCGATGAAGCCGCCGATTCTCCTTCACGGAGTCAGACAGCTGGGCCCGAACATCTTTTAGTTCCTCGCCCAGCTGGGTGTTGGCATCTTGGAGGTAATTTTTCTCTTGCCGCACCCTTGTAAGCACCTTCTCGCCGGCCTTTAGCTGGCGTAGTAGCTGCTGCCTGTCCGGATCTAGTCCGGCGCCATCTGCAATATTATTGTCAGACTTATACACACGCCGCACTTCACAAACTACTTATCTTTCGAAGTATATATTACCGGAGGGGGTCTCTGTGGCTCCCCTTGTGGCGGCTAGTGTGGCCTCAAGTTGGGCCTTGCACTCTTGAAGCTCCTGGGACAGTTGGGTATCCTTTTCCGTAAGATCCTGCATAACAAATGATCCTTAAATCAGTTATTCTAACTATTTTAAGTCTCGGGGGCTACTGGCATATATAACTGTCAGAATTCCCCACCCGTATATCTTTCACATACTACTCTATGGCTTTGGCTAGACCATCTTGAGCAGCACGGAGGTGCGCATCTCCCGAATTAAAGGCATTCAATGCCTCCGGGGAGAAACATGCGTCACGAAGAACTGTCCGGCGGCGCCTGTGATTCATGGCACTCTCCACCTCAGATCTGGTGGTGGACAACCTGTCGGCATCCTCCATTGGAGGAGCATCCGACACGCGCCTTGTGTTCGCCTCCCCCTCCGGACCTGGCGTTGGAGCCTGCCGGGCGGAGGCTTGATTGGCAACCTCTGCGGACATAGTCTGGCGAGCGCTCTTTTTCCTGAAAAAATCACGAGCGTTAATATGCCTTCCAGGAATCTTTCCTTGAAACACAGTGGCGCGCCATACCGTTGCGGCGATGTCTCGATCCGCACTGCACTTCTTTTCTGCCTGCTGGGCCGAGCTGCCCCTTGTTGGCCAGCCGCCGCAGGCTTGGCTTCCCGCCTCAAAGGCACCTCCTGCGGAACACCATTGGTATGCGGTGATCAGAAGTACGCACGGATGGGTCATGGTATCAGGACTTCGGTCACAGTTACCTGGGAAGCTGGAAATATTCCGGGGTAGTCGGCCGTAATGGCGACCAAAGCATTGTCGATTCTAAGATGGTGGAACACCCCATCGATCAGCTCCACCTTTATGTTCGGATCCTCTTCGGAGGCCGGATCGAGGGACCGTTCTGGATCCTCGGGTTGTGGAGCCGGGCTGTGTATATCCTCTACGGCCCGGTGTAGTTCCTGCGTCGAAATCACAAGATGAGACACTTAACCTTGGGAATATGGATCGGATAGGCAAATGTCCGCTTACCCAGCTTCGAGGGTTGTTCATGGAAAATCCATTCAATGGACTGGCACGGAGGAAATCCTCCTCCTCCCCTTTGTACAGGCCAGACAAGATCTTTACCAGATCGGCAACCGATCCTGGCCCCTTACGGCCATGGCGGGTGGCATCATCCTCCCCGTTGAAATCCGACATGGGGTGGCCCCTATACTGGAGCGGCTACACCCCCCGCATAATGCATGTGGCCATGACTCCAATCATGGTCAATCCGGAATGAGCCAATAATCTTATTTGGCCCATCAGGTACAGGACGTCCTTGTCATTCTCCCGTTGAGGGCTTCGCGGATGCCAACTTAGGCGTTTCTTCGGAGGAGCATTACTGAACTCCGGGAGGCCGATCCGAACTGGATCCGGTAGCGGGGCGTCTTCTATATAAAACCATTCCAAAGGCCAGTCTTCAGACGCCTTGTTCGGGGTTCCGGATAGATATCCGGTCCAGGCGATGCGCCATAGTTCGGCTCCGCCCACTTGATATATTGACCCCTCATGAGAACGGGGTACGAGGCAGAATAATCTCTTCCACAGCGCAAAATGAGCCTCGACGCCCAAGAACAGCTCGCAAAGGGCCACGAAGCCCGTGATGTGCAGAATGGAGGCAGGCGTAAGCTGGTGCAGCTGTAGGCCATAGAACTCCAGGAGCCCCCGGAGAAATAGATGTATTGGAAATCTGAGTCCTCTTATTAGATAAGAGACAAAGCATACCCGCTCTCCTTTTGAGGGATTGGGGACCCTCTCCGCCTGCTTTCCGCCCTTGTAGGTGGCGAGTCTGGCTCGAACCGGAACCATAAAGGCTGGGGGAAGAAATCCCTCGCCTTGGAGCGTCACTAACTCACTGTGCGGGACTGAGCATCTGTCCCAATCTCCAGGCTGAGGGCTGGGAGCGCGAGAGGAGCCGCGTCGACTGTCCATGATGGAATGGATTTTTGTCAGTGGCGCTCCAATGAATACTCGCGGAAGGAGGATGGTGTGATTCGGATCTAGATCCTCGTCTCTTTTTATAGGCAGCTCATTTGCGCAGCTAGGGGGGAAAGTGTAAACATACATTGGCTTTTCGAATTCATTCAACACGTGGAAGATGGCCATTATTGGGCGTGGAAGCCGAGGAGCGCGATATCCACAAGAAGCCGGACACTATTCAACACAGGATTTGGAGAAGAACCCTCCTTGCAATGCCGAAGACAATCAACACGCCAGACTCATCATCATTGAAGCCTGGTTCGGGGGCTACTGAGGGAGTCCTGGACTAGGGGGTGTCCGGATAGCCGAACTATCACCATCGGCCAGACTCCAAGACTATGAAGATACAAGATTGAAGACTCCGTCCCGTGTCCGGATGGGACTTTCCTTGGCGTGGAAGGCAAGCTTGGCGATACGGATATGTAGATCTCCTACCATTGTAACCGACTCTGTGTAACCCTAGCCCTCTCCGGTGTCTATATAAACCAGAGGGTTTTAGTCCATAGGACGAACAACAATCATACCATAGGCTAGCTTCTAGGGTTTAGCCTCTCTGATCTCGTGGTAGATCTACTCTTGTACTACTCATATCATCAATATTAATCAAGCAGGAGTAGGGTTTTACCTCCATCGAGAGGGCCCGAACCTGGGTAAAAACATCGTGTCCCTTGTCTCCTGTTACCATCCGCCTAGACGCACAGTTCGGGACCCCCTACCCGAGATCCGCCGGTTTTTAAACCGACACACGTGCTCCCGTGCACCAAAGTTGGTTGAAAAATCACATTTGTGTCCTCGGATGAATTTCTACTCCAATGCAAAAAAATGAGAATAAGATTCAAACATCTGGGCATCGTGGCTCGGTCGAGAACATTGAGAAACTTGGTTTTAAAATCATGAAATTTGGCATGGTGTCATGTCATGGTAGTACCATGCCGTGGTAAAAAAAATTGGCCGAATAGGAACAAATTTTGGTATAAGCTTCTTGCAAATCGGAGCTTCTCTCAAGAAGACTCGTGGTTCTGGGAGGGAACGTGTCACCTTTGTGTGCATAATTCAAATTTGAAATACAAGCACATGTTCCAGTGCACCAAAGTTGGTTGAAAAATCACATGTGTGTCCTCGGGTAAATTTCTAGGTTCCATGCAAGAAATGGGAATGAAATTCAAAATTCTAGGCGTCGTGGCTGGGTTGGAAACATTGAGAAACTTGGTTTTTTAATTCCTGTAAATCCAAAACACGCATGAAAATAATGAAACTTGGCTTGGTGCCATGACATGGCACCAACATGCTGTGGTAAATTTGCAGTCCGATTTGCGAAGGCGCACACATTAACAATCAACAAAGTCATTTTGGAACAAGTGATGTCACGTTACAATCGGAAACACAAGTATTATTGAAACCGTGGGCATTCTACTTACTAGTAGCATTTACGTGCCGCCATGCGTCCCCATTTTTTATTAGCTAGGAGGCGCCATGCAGGGTAGCTATTTGAGTACGAGAGGCGTGCGATCAGAGCCCTGCGCGTGCTTATCGGGAGGAGAGCCCTTTGACCTCCATCTGCCGTCCACCTCTCTCCCAAGGTATCCATTAATGGCGCCCGAGCCTCTGTTTAATGGCATGGCTATGTCTCACTCGACTGAGATTTAAGAGAGAAAAAAGAAAATCTGAAAGCACGGATCTTGATGTAAGATCCGACGGACCTATATAGCATCTACTGCGACTTATAGGAAGACTGGTGAATATATAAGGACGATTTTTTTTGATCAAAGAAGGGCTTGCCCCTTCCGATTTTCATTACTGAAAACCACCACAATTCACAAGAAGTTCAGCACAACTCCAGCCTAACGCGAAGGACTAAAAGCTACTCCCTCCGTCCCATAATATAAGACGCTTTTTGACACTAGTATAGTGTCAATAAACGTCATACATTATGAGACGGAGGGAGTACCAGATTGAAATCGCAACATCCCAAGAGGCCAACAAAGGCCAAACATTCGCGCTAGAACCCAACATTTCACAACCGACGACACAATCCACATCCTAAACAGATTATTACATCAAAAGAAACCAGGAAACTGAAGGAAGCCCAGCAGCACCTAGAAGAACAGCAACGCCAGGGTTGCCATAGCAAGAGTTTTCTTCATTCCAGCCTCGCAACATTGATCTTCCACAGAAATATAAGGACGATTAATTGTCTTACATAATTAGAAATATAATTAAAAAAGCCACATGCGGCTACACCCGAAATACACAAGGGAAAAAGAAGAAGGAAGACAAGGATCTGGCTCGCTGATCTCTACTTTCTTGATGCGTTGCTGCAGGCCGAGGGAACTAGTCTCTGCGGCGAGTGGCGATGAGCTCTTTCGTGTCCTCAAGACGCTGCTTGAGAACATCCACGGATTCCTCCACCAGCCTTTGGCACTCATTGCGGAGCATGTCATTCTCGTCCATAAGTTTCTTGACGATGACGTCGGTCCTCTTCAACAAGGCACTGGTCTCCTGCTGCTGGTCTGCACTTCGGACGAGCTTCTCCCTCAGCAGGTCACGCTCGGCCCGGAGCCTCTCATTGTCCTCCCTTAGTTGCCAGATGATGCCAGTAGCCTGTTCAAACGAGGCTTTCACGTTGTCCTGCAACCTCGCCAAGCCGGAGATCTGATCCATCTGGCAATGGATGATCGCATGCATGCGCGTGTAATAGTCGTCGCCAGCCCGCGAGAAATTTTCCCAGGCCATCGCGGCGCGGTGGGACATCTCTGCTGCATTCGTGGCACGGCGGGACATCTCTGCTGCTTCCGCGGCGCGGCCGGACCAGTCTGCTGCATCAACGGCATGGCGGGACCTCCGTGCTACTTCAGCGGCGCGGCGGGACCTCTGTGCTGCTACTTTCGCGCGGCGGGACATGTCGGCTGCTCTCGCAGCGAGGCGGGACATCTCTCGTGCTTCTGCTTCCATGCTCGCCTCTCCCTGGTGGCAATCTCTCGATCCAGAACTCACGCTGGCCATGGCAGACGCAAGGGAAGGATGCTGAATGACTTGTTTGTTTTTGTGGATGAGGAGTTGAGGAGGAATGTGCAGTCATCTTGGCATACTAGTATTTATAACCGAGTACTAATACGCTCCTAAGTGGGAAACCGTTTAGGTTGTGATCGGTGTGAACACGTTTGGAATTCAATATAGCGTGGTACTAATACGCTCCTAAGTGGGAAACCGTTTAGGTTGTGATCGGTGTGAACAGGTTTGCAATTCAATATAGCATGGAGTAATTTGGAATGTGACGAGACGCAAGCTCAAAACTTACTGACGGTTCTAGTTTCGAAGTGTGGCACTATTCCCGGATGGAGTACTTCTTTTTCTACTCCCTCCTTTCCGGTTTTATAGGGCTTATCTCAAAATTTTAGTTTTTCCATTTTATAAGGCTCAATTTGGTTGTTCCCCAACACATGTTCAGATTCCAAGGTGCACTAAATCATTACATACAAGTATTAAGAGAAAATTGACCAATGCATGTACTTTATGCATGCATGCATTGCAACTAATGCATTGATAAACATAATTTTTTGAGAAAAACAAGAGCATTAATTAGGTGCTTTTGCAAACTACAAAAAATATTCCACCACTCACCATAAACCGGAAAGGAGGGAGTACTGCTGTGTACGTGCAATAACTGGCACCATCGTATACATATCTTACGGTTAATGGGCCGTTCGACAGGAATAGCCACGTGGCGAGCTCTAGGCTAGTCCTTTTTTCAGACGCATTAAACCTATCTCTCGGGACTTCTCGCACGCACCATCGTGCCACCCACAAAAACTTATACTCTAAGTTTAGTAGTACGTTATACAGGAAGAGAAGAGGTGCACGCACGCACTCGTCCTCTCACACACGCGTCTGTTTTTTCTCAAAAAGGAGGATGATGACCCCCGGCCTCTGCATCTGGGAGTCACACACGCACCTGTAGCTACGAATTGTAGTGTTCTCAACCATCCGATTGGCTCTATCATGGATGTACCTATATACTAAAACATGCCTAGATACATCTATATTTTGACAAATGGAAGGCATGTATTGTGGAACGGAGGGAGTGCTTGTCATCAAAATGGATAAAAAGGGACGTATCTAGAACTAAAATACGTCTACATACATCTCCTTTTATCCATTTTGATGACAAGTAGTACTTCTTACCCAAAGGAACTTTATATCCAACAAACACAAAATATCCATTCGACTGTTGGAAATTACTGATCTGATGTCGAAGTAATTGCTGCATCGCCACCAAAACCCACCATTTCTTAAGCTGAAGTAGACCAAGGTAATCCCTATATTAGCATATTACTAATATAAACAGAAGGCACTGTCGAAACATTTAGGACGTGAGCTTGTCAATCTGAATGTGGAGGGACACAAGCTTAGCCCCGGCCAGCAGCTTGGGCGGAACAGTCAAGAAGGTCAGCTCCTGCACGTCGATGTCGCCGGGATCCTTGCTGCTTGTCACCTCCATTTCCACCTTGACGGCGTCGATCATGCCTTTGGGCTCCCCCGGCGGGCCGTTCGCCCACAGCTTGGCCAAGTAGTGCGGCAGTGGGGATGCCCCTGCTCTGATGCAGATGACCGACACGGCGATAGGCGCGCCGATGTCGAGCACGCCGCCAACCAAGAAAAACGCGTGGCGGTCCTCCTCCGCGAACAGCAAGAGCCGTGGCTCCGACAGTGGCACTTGCAGCTGGAGGACCTTGCCGTATTGGATCCTTTGCACGGGCATGGGATGCGTGGTGCTGATGTGGTGGTAGAGCGCCGGCGGCGGGCCTTCGTAGCAGCGGACGGGCATAGGGCGTTTGCAGGGCGCGAGCGGACACATGCTCTGGTGATCGGCGAGCTTGTGGTAAGTGACGTAGAGCCCACAGCCTTCGTGCGGGCACTCCACCCTCACCGACGAAAGGACGGAGTCCACCATCGTGTTCTGCACGTCGAAGCCACCGTCGCGCTCGCACTTCTGGCACTGCCACTAGTTCCTGATGCACTCGATGCGGCAGTCCGTGCAGGCCAGGTGCCCTCCATTGCACTGCAGAAATCAATCTAACAGCACATCAATCAAGAAACCTGCACCTTGCTCAATCAGCCGAACGAACGAGGTGTATTCGAACCTCATACACTAGAGGCGTCAAGGGGCAGTGGAGCATGGTGAGGTCCATCGAGACCTTAGAGAGCTCCATGGTCGGGTCCTGTTCCTGTTCGGTCTGCATGATCTCGCCCTCCTCGTGCACAACCATCTCTCGACTTGGGCCGGGGTATTACAAAGCTTACCGTCACATATTTCATACTCCCTCCATTCGTAATTACTTGTCTCGGAAATGGATGTATCTAGAACTAAAATACATCTAGATACATCCATTTTCACGACAAGTAAGGCTGGCCATAGTGGGAGTAACATAAGTAGTATCATGCACTTGGGACTCACAAACATGCTTATGTGGCAGGCAATTAAAGAAGAGAGAGATGGTTATAGTAACATAGGTAGATACCGTAACATAATAAATATGGTGCTACTATGTGTCATGCATGGCAATAAATGGGACCATCTATGATACTAATCTATGATACTATGCACTATAGAGGTAGTAACATAGACTAGTAACGTATGCATGTTACTAGTCTAAGTTACTCCCCACTATGACCAGCCTAATTCCGAACAGAGGGAGTAAGTCTTTATAGAGATTTCACTAGGTGGACTACATACGGAGCAAAATGAATGAATCCACACTTAAAATGCATCTATATACATCCGTATGTAATTCATAATGGAATCCCTACAAAGACTTATAATTTAGGAACGGAGGGAGTACTACTTCAAGGTGCATTAAATCAACACATGCAAGTACTATCAAAAGAAAAGTCACGGCATGCATGCATGCGTTGTAATTAATGCATCGGTAAATGAAAATTATTGAAATATATCGAGTGCAGTGCTTTGATGTGTCGCGTCAACTCGTACATCAACGAGAAGTTTGATAATCCTCTCCCTCGCGGACTTAACTGCACCTGCCTTTGGCAGTATGACAGGTTGGCCACACACCTGTCGGGCCCACCTGTCATACACGCAAAGACAGGAGTGTCCCTCCCTCGCCCATGAGCGTGGTGGCTGGCAAGACTAGGAGAAGCTTTCGCTACATGCTCTCCCTCCCGCACGCGGTGGACATGCAGCAGTTCAATCGGTGTCAGATGGCCAGAAGCGTACTGTAGTACTCCTCTAGTGCAGTAGTACACCATCATTGTTCAACTTCCCGAAGAGGCGAAGAGCCAAGCGCAGCCCGGACGCTCGTGTGGCAGTTTCATATGTAAAGTAGTCTAGATAGCGTGTACCGTGCCTGTAAGCTTAAAATCGTTGGGGTCGGCTCCATGCTATGTGGCCATCTCGAAGTTTTTAAAAAAAATTAAAATAGTCTTCTGGCCCTATGTGTCACCCTGGTGATTGTAGTTTGCACGCTCATATGGTCAAAACGGGAATTTATATTTTAATTTTTTTTCGAAAAGGGGGGACTCCCCGGCCTCTGCATCAGAACGATGCATACGGCCACATATATTTTAATTTGTGGTGTGTAAATGTTAGAGGTTGCAGCAAATATATTGTACACTGCGGGTCTTTCAGCCAAGTTTAGAGGCAAGCATGTGGGGCCAGTGCTATGATGTGTCGCGTCAACTCGTAGAACGAGGAGAAGCTTGATTTTACTACACGCCTTCTCCCTCGCCCATGCGCGCTGTTGCTCGCAAACGAGGATAGGCTTTTGCTTAGTAGTACTTCTACAACAAGCTATCCGTCCCGCTCACGGTGGACGGACATGCAGCAGTGGATTCGACACTGTAGAAGCAGTAGTAGTAACATCATTGTTCGTCTTCTCAAAGAAGCGAAGAGCCAAGCGCAAACCGAATGTTGCAGTTGCGAACATTGGAGCACGCATATAGCCAGGCTCTTGCATGAGACAAAATTGCTATGTGAGCCCACTATTGTACTAGTACGTACAACTACTTGCTAGTATAGCCATGTAAACCAGAAAGGAGTATTTGCCCTTCTAAAGATTTCAACAAGTGACTAGACTACACCGAGACGGAGTACATATGGAGCAAAATGAGTGAATCTGCACCGTAAATAAATAAGTACTAGTTCTATCGTTTTCCTCTCCGAGGTGCACAATATTGAGTATACTGACTAGTCTCTTTTTGACACGCATTTACGTTGTTTTTTGACACAGTACAGACGCAAGCGCTCATATACATGTGCATACACTCACCCCTATGAACGCACACACGCACGGCACTATCATCTTGAAATTTACGAAGTCACCATAGGCACCTCGTCGTCGACGGGTCCATAGGTGCTTGGATGCCAAGGAGGAAGAGGGTAGCGGTTCCCGAGACGTTGAACGGTCAATGATGCATCCTCAATTACCAGCAGAGGGAATTAATTGGAGAAGCAGACTAGAGCCAGCACGATGTGAATGCAATAGAGTTTGGACTCTCATATAATAAAGGCGCCCCACCACTCCAATCCATCTACTCCCAAGTCTCTGCGCAACACTGCTCACTCCAATCCAAGACCAAGTGACCAGAAGCCACAAGCACCTAGGTGCCGGCCTGCGGCCCTGCACCGTGCAGCATTTCCAGACGGTGCTGGCGACCGCAGGCATCATAGCCCTTGCCGATGCCGGCTTCGCCTCTCGCATGGACGACATGATGGTCAACTCCATCCGCAAGTTCACCGCCGTCAAGAAGCGCGCGGACGACCTTGCCGTACTGCTCCATCCCGCACGCCCAGGCTCCTCATTGCCTACCACCCTCATTGGCCTACATGGTGATGAACTCTTTCAAGCCCTGGTGGCCCTGTAGGTGCCGAAGGTCGCGACGAAGAATGTGCACCTCGAGGCCGCGCTCACCGCGCAGCGCCTCGCCATGCAAGAAACCGTCGACCTGCACATCCACGTCTACGAGGAAATCATCTACATAGGCCTCTACAAGGCAAGCGAGGACAAAATGACGTTGGCCTTCTTCCAGCGGCTGGAATCTTTGGACACCATTGTTCAGAAGCACGTCGACCTGGCCACGAAAGCCGCTGCTACTTAGGCGCCGTTCGGTGGGCCGACGCCCTAAGTCGAGGAGGTGGACGTCGTCGATGGATGCATCTTTTCTTCTTGCCTCCTGTAACCAGCACTGCATCACCTCGTGGCCTTAATGTTTTATTAGTATAGTACTCCCTCCGTTCCCAAATATAAGTATTTCTAAAGATTCTAGCAAGTGACTACTACATACGGAGCAAAATGATTAAATCTACACTCTAAACTATGTCTACATACATCTGTATGATGTACTCCATTTGAACTAGTATCTAAAAAGGCTTATATTTATGAACGGAGGGAGTATATGGCATTTCTTATTCCAGTCGTAACGTTTTCACTGTGAGGTGGGGCCGCAGTTGAGCAAACCCACCCCACCCACCGGGCGTCGGCCGAGTTTAGAATTAGAAGAGAGAAACGAGGGAGGAGAGCTAGCTGTAGCACGGACGCTATTGTCAGATGGGACTCGTGTTTATAGAATAGGAGTACTAAGCACTCGTGCCTCTTTTTTTTGAGGAAAAAATCAGTCGTATGTCTAGTACCACTAGTTGGGTGCGTGCGACCTATAGCTGTCATCACTTTAGGTCTCCTTTCGAACCGCGGCTACGCTTCACAGTACATATTTTTTCACGCATTTATCCTCCTATATGTACTCCTAGGCTATTTCCACGTGCTCCCATTCGCCGACATGTGGGACATAGAGCATCTGGGTCGTAGTGCATGCATGACTCGGAGCATATGCCGGGGTACTTTACATTTCAGACCTCACGAATTACATGCAAACCCCCCGCAGAAGAATAAATAAATCAATGAATTACTACATGAAACCAAATTATTTTTGTGGAAACCGGAGCACGTTCATTAAATTTTGGACATAACACGTTTATAAAAAATGACCGAACCTAAACCAGTCTAAGGGCCTCTTTGATTTTCCCCGAAAAAAGGGCCTCTTTGATTCGCTGGATACGGAAAACACAGGAATGGGGAAAGTATGATGGCGATGAACCGAGACGAGGAGAACTCTAACTCAGTTAGAGGTTAGAGTTAGATTCTAACCCTGAACTAACTCTAAACCAAAGAGGTGTATGGATGGCAGGGTTAGATTGACAATAGATGCTCTATCTCAATCATTTGACTACTTTGGACCCTATTTTTAGTCAGACTAAAATAAGTCCCTTGGATCCAAGCACTCTCTTGGTGTGGCCGACTCTTCTGTGGCCTCCTCCCGCTCACAATTGACATAAACAAACCATCTATACAAATCAAGCATGCAAAACATGATAATTTTTACTTTGTCCATACAAATGAAATATCCCACTTAAACATACAAGTTGTCAATCAAGCTTCACAAAATAAAAAACACTTCATGAAACAAAGAATGAGCTAACTCATCATGGAAGTCGTTCATGATAGGGAGGGAGCCCGGAGCCCCTCACGCACCAAGGGAGGAGCTCGCCATCGTCGCTCTGGAGGAAGGCTCTGTAGAGCCCAAGCCCCGGGAACCCCTCCGACGCCGCCCCTTGTGAGTTGAGGTCGACACCGGCATGGGTAGCAGGGCCGCTTGCCGCCGACTGGGAACTTAATCTTTGGGCCTCTAGAAATAATGCAAGCCTGTAACTAAAATACCTAGAAAGGTGAACTGAATCTTTGGGCCTCTAGAAATAATGCAAGCCTGAAACTGAAATACCTAGAAAGGTGAACTGAATCTTTGGGCCTCTAGAAATAATGCAAGCCTGAAACTTAAATACCTAGAAAGGTGAACTGAATCTTTGGTCCTCTAGAAATAATGCAAGCCTGAAACTGAAATACCTAGAAAGGTGAACTTAATCTTTGGGCCTCTAGAAATAATGCAAGCCTGAAACTGAAATACCTAGAAAGGTGAACAGAATCTTTGGGCCTCTAGAAATAATGCAAGCCTGAAACTCAAATACCTAGAAAGGTGAACTGAATCTTTGGGCCTCTAGAAACAATGCAAGCCTGAAATTGAAATACCTTGAAAGGTGAACCGAATCTTTGGGCCTCTACAAATAATGCAAGCCTGAAATTGAAATACCTAGAAAGGTGACCTGAATCTTTGGGCCTCTAGAAAGATTTATTACCTCCTCAAGCAGCATCAAACAATTCCATGCATGCACCACAAATCTATAGCAAGTTTGATCAGGATCTACTTTTCCAAATCAAAATTAGCGCTAGATCAAGCAAGATCAATGATATGGACGTGAGACGGAGAAGGAACGAACAAACTCACCCCTCTCACGACCTCCCTGGTAGATGCACCACCGCCGCGCACGACAGAGGGAGAAAAATGACTGGTGAAGGGGGAGCGGGGCGACCTTCGAAGGTCGAAGGGAGAGGGCGGCCGGAGTAGGGCGACGGAGGCCGGAAGGAGAGGGCGGTCGGAGGAGAGAGAGGGCGAGCGGCGCTTGGGCGGGCGGCCCTATGGGGAACAGAGAGGAGTCGTGCGAGAGGGGGGAGCGATCTGGTGCGGGCAGGTGAGATTTTTTCAGGGGAGCGATCTGGTGCGGGTAGGTGAGATTCTCTTAGTTCTCTTTTAGTGAGCCCGAGGATAACTAACCCAATTAGAACCTCTCCACCGGGCTAGTTTTTTTAGCTGGGTTAGAGCAAACTAGCTCAAACTAACCCCTGTTGTTTCGATAATTTGAGGCTATTTCAACCCAAACTAGCTCTAACTCAGGGATCCAAACAAAGAGGAGTGTTACTGTACATGCTACAGTGTGGACCGTAGCACATTGTTTTTTATGGCCATATCACCACATTGTTTTCTACTGCTGGTTCACTGGGCTACTGTGGTTTGCACGCCTGGTTCACTGGGCTGCCGTGGTTCGCACTCCTCCGACCTGAGTAGTACTCCCTCCATTCCTAAATAAAGTCTTCGTAGATATTTCACTGTGGACCACATACGGATGTATATAGATGCATTTTATGTCTAGATTCACTCATTTTTCTCCGTCTGTGGTCCATAGTGAAATCTCTCCAAAGACTTATATTTTGGAACGGAGGGAGTAGTATAGTACTAGTATATACAGCATCATTCTGTGCTTCTTCTTACTACTCCGACATGTGGGAGAGCCAGCATCCGGGTCGATGTGTCATGCACCAAATTAGAGCGCGGAATGGAAGGGGGCATCACCCCGGTAGGAGCGCCAGTAATTCATGACTATAGTGAGTGGTCATATCACAAGTCTTTCCAGCAGTAACGCGCCATCAAATCGCACAGCCCCACTCGCTCACCCTCCTCGCCTCTCTGTCAAACCACCTACCCGAAAACTGTCGCGCGTACTGCCCGGGAAAAGCCCCGCCCTCAACTTTTAACTACGCGAAAATAGTTCGAGCTTGTTCATTCTATATAAATATAGTACTTACTGTATGTTTATTCACCCGTGGGGTTGTTCAATGAATGGAGGGGCGGGGAGCACAAGTGAACAATACTACCTCTGTCCGGGTTTATTGGTCATTGTATTTCGTGCCAAATTTTGACCATAGATTAAACTAAGAAAATGTTCACGCATGTCACCAAACATTATATTTTTCAAAACTATGTTCAAATACGAATCCAATGAGATAATTTTTCTTGACATGCATTAACATTTTGTTAGTTAAATCTTTAGTCAAAATTTGGCACAAACTATAAAAGGAACCTATAAACCAGGACGGAGGTTGTACTGTAGTAGTAAGTAGGAGTCGTAGTGTAGTCACCTTAAATAGAGAGTTTCCTTTCTTTAATACCACGTACACAAATTGAAACGCTTGTTTTGGAGAGAAAAAAGATAATCACTCCACTATATATGGACGCAGGGGCCCGAGTGCTTGCTTTACTAGGGTTGCTCTCTTCATTATCTCATCCTCTCCATATATAAACAAGACATCGGTAGTGACATTTTCTCTCTGCTCACCGCTAGTCACAGATCTGGCCGAATCCCTTCGGCCGGTGTGTGTAGATGACTAAAAGGTGCATCATTCACGCGGTCATCACCGCTGAGGGAGGAAACCCACAGCTGCCTGAGGGGCCCGATCCTCTGCCCATGCCGTTCTCTCCGACACAGCGCCAGCTCGGGAGGTCCTCCGACCCTTCTTCCTCCCTGCCGTATTGTCCGCAGATTCGACCTGCCGCCGCCGACATCCCGGCGACCCTCAGGTATAAGTTGTTCGAAAGCGGCCTTGCTCTACTGTCTCAGCTCCCCACGTGTCTGCATGTGCATGTTTTTCAACTCCCATCAGCTCTTCCAAAGCCACCTAAATTTTTAGTATTATTAGAGGTAAAGCTACTTCATGCATTCCAATCTAGGGCTTTGTTCAAACAATGAAGAAAGGGGGGAAGTTGTAGCATGAATCTAGGACTTGATTCAAAGAGGAAATAATATGGTGAAAGTAGTAGAGACCGGATACCCAACCGGTCTCTTGGTTGAAAAGGGAAATAATGGGAAAACGCAGTACAAACTGGATAAGGAACAGATCTATTATTGGTTGAAAAAAGGATAGGAAGTGGCGGCTGGTGGACAAGTCAACAGAGTGTGTCCAGGATTTGCTGCCATCACATAGTAAAAGGTCTCTAGGATTAGATTTGATGCCCTCACATAGTAAAAGGTCTCAGGATTAGATTTGCTGCCCTCACATAGTAAAAGGTCTCAGGATTAGATTTGCTGCCCTCACATAGTAAAAGGTCTTAGGATTAGATTTGCTGCCCTCGCATAGTAAAAGGTCTCCAGGATTAGATTTGCTGCCCTCACATAGTAAAAGGTCTTCAGGATTAGGTTTGCTACCCTCACATAGCGTGAACAAGCTCGGCATCACTACTTTATGCCTCCTTGTAGGTACATTGTGCTGATGCGTCCACTGTTGCATGTCCTTATACCAACCTTTTGTTGTTGTTAATGTAAGGGCGCATGTAAAATGAAGCGATCACACTGTTACCTTAGGGACACGTCTAACCAGTGTTATTGTTAATCTAATGCCTCCAGTGATAAGATGCAATTAAACTGTGTTACAAATGGCACTCCTATTGTTTTCGCTAGTATGATAAGTAAGTTGCTCCTTTACGCTGCTGAGTGTCCTGGTGTCCCCACGGTCCCATGCCCTTAAACCAACTCTTTAGCTGCTGTTGATTTACTGTGTCTAGTAAACAAGCAATGCCACCATTAAAGTAATCCCATATCTAAGGAATCTCATTGTTGATCGTAATGCTTCTGGTAACATGAAGCATTGCTGACGTTTTAAAATTTCTACTGTCCTTGCGTGATTGCCATGAACATAATTAAGATGCTTCTTTTCATTTTGTATATGTTTCGTATATTCTTACTGACAGCAACTGTTTACTTTCTATCATTTTGTGTGCAGATAGGGATATCCATTTCACCTTGTTGCTATTGTGACCTTTTGGTGAACTGCACAAAACACTTTTTTTGGAATGAGTGTCTTGTGCAGTTCAACTAAAATGTCACATGGGCAACATCTATCAATTTTGGTGGAACTACACAAAATGGTGATTGGAGTTTCCAAAATCTCCATCAAGTTCTGCTGGTAATCTCGTGCAACATTTTATTAGCCTTTGCAAGATGGAGCCGTCACTGTCAGCACAATGGCACTTTATTTTAGTGGAACTGCACAAAAGGATGAGAAAATTATAGTTGCACCTTACATGAGTCGGACAGCCAACCTTAATGTTCCTCAATTTTAGTGCAACTACTAAAGAAGAACCTGCCAGCTCACAAGAGCAAGTACTTCTTGCTAGCTGAATGATGCAATCTTTGCTTCATTTCAGGTGAACCGCAGAAAAAGGCGCATGAATTGAATCATGGAACTCCAGGCAGACCTCATCCTAGTGGAGCTGGAGGTTGAGTTCAAGGAGGCTGCTATTAAAGTGAAATCATGCTCTCCTATATCCTTGTTTGTGCTGTGCAAACATGTTGTGCAAGCGGGAACACTCAACTACAGATGTTGTGACAGTCAAGAGCATTCGCCAAGTTCTTCGATTGTATGACATGGCTAGCCAAGGTGGATTTAATCCGATATTCACTTTATCAAAAGGCTCTAATGGGTTGGTTCTGAATCTTGCAAGCTGGGAATCAATGAGATGTGTAGGCATCTTTGTTGTACTTATTATTTGAATCTTATTTGTTGGTTCTGAATCTTGCAAGCTGGGAAACAATGAGATGTGTAGGCATCTTTGTTGTACTTATTATTCGGATCTTATTTGTTGGTTCTGAATCTTGCAAGCTGGGAATCAATGAGATGTGTAGGCATCTTTGTTGTACTTATTATTTGGATCTTATTTGTTGGTTCTGAATCTTGCAAACTGGGAAACACGACATGATGATGCAGAGGATAGCAACCATAACAAACAGTTCAAACTTGGTAGTATTATCTTTGTGAAAGTGCGACAAATGTGCTGATCGTGTGCGTCCTGAGAATAATAATTCCAATTGTTGTGCATGTTGATCCTGTGGCACTGATAGAATGAGCCAATGAATTGCTTGTTTTAAGTATAAATTTCTATTAAAGCTAAATAAATTTAAGTAAAGTGACCACTAACTCCTGTTATTACAGTACCAATACAGACCCGCTCGTGAACCGACGTGTGGCCGGAGTAGGTTTCTTAATGGAGGCGTTTGAATGCGCCGAGGGTGCATCTTCTGCCAAGCGTGCAGCGGACGAGGGAGGGGTAGTAACTGTTGTCGCTTGTACACACTCTGCTTACTGTTGAATCCAGTTCCCCAAGAGCTGAAAAACGAACTGCTGCCGCTGCCTACACACTCGTTCACTCGAAGAGACTCCAATGGCGATCTGAGGGGTGAGCCTGCTGGATATGGACTTCAGCAAGGAGTTAGTTCTCCGTTCAGTCCTATGGCTGCACCAAGTTGAATGTGATGTACACCAATGATACAGACTCGGTGAAGCTCTACCTCGCCTCAGTCCTATGGCTGCACCAGGTTGTGGAGCATTCGCATGTTTCATCGGCAGCGCCAACTGCACCTTCGCTATGGTGGAGAGAAGGAAGAACACGACGATTCGGCCATCTGGTGCAACAAGCTTGTCGACATCCAGAAGCAATACAAGATCATCAGCAACGGGCAGGAGAAGGACTTCGTGGTTGACCTCGCTGAGACCATCATCGACCCCTGATACGCCAACATGAAAGAAGACAACCTGAACACGTGGGAGGTACCTCTGAATCTACCTACATAACCTACTGGCCAAGGACGCATACGTATGCTACGACATGTACAGGCAGATCTTGGACATGAGGGCTTGTCTGCTTCCCGTAATCGACGAGTACATGGACAGCCGCAGCGTCATGATCAAGCGTGCTAGGAAGGTCTAGATGTTGTACTTTATCTGTTTATATGCACCTTTATCATCTGAGTGTTTCATGCATTAGCCTATGTGTCGTAATTATCTGTTTTGTCTGAAATATTTCTTTTAAGAACCCATTAACCTGATTGCTTTTTTTAGTGGCTATTTGCTTATGTATGTAAACTAGTTCACTTGTCCGTAAAAAAACTAGTTCACTCGGCTGTCGTGCTTTGAATCTCCTTCCTCCCAACATATTCCTCTCCTCAGGTGGACCCAGCAGGTCTCTGAATTTTCTCCCACTTTCTTTTTCGATGTAAACTGAGTTTTCTCCCAGTACTTTCCCCTAGAACCAACTCAACTGTCCCATGTCTAGCCTAAAAAATAATAATACCCCACGTACTATTAACTCATCAAATTAAAATGATATTTTATTTCATAAGTTGAAAGTTCTTACAAAATAATAATAATAATTGTTTATATATAACTTGCCAAGTTAACTCCTAGTGATTGCGTACATAAGCTTGCAAAGATTTTACTCATGTGCAATCATGTGTTTATGTTTTTATAACATTTCTCCGTCTAGCCCAACATGATATTTTCACCCAGCCCAGCAAGTCCGCGGATTTCGAGAAAAATGCAAATGGGATTTAAAAGGGCTGCATAGATGCTACATCATTGTTTCAGCCAGCCCACCAAATGGACTAAAAAAACAAATGGACTGGCTGACATGTGGGCCAGTAGGTCGAAGCCTAAGAAGACGTTGGATTTACATCCAACGGCCGAAATTCTTCTTCAATCTCTCGTCTTCTTCCCCCAGTGCTGCCGGATCCGCCTGCTCCAGCCTTCGGCGTCCAGCGGCGTTGTTTTGCGCTCCTCAGTGAAACACTACCCCGCCGACGGCCAGGCCATCCCTCCACTCCGCACCTCCTGTTATTCTCTCCCGAGTGTAGGCCCACCCCGCACCCGAACCAGTCCAGTTTCCCACTCCTCTCCGTCTGCGACTCCACTGCCGCGTCTTCCCCATCTCCGGGTCGTTCCAGTCTGTGGCCTTGTCGTTGTCCATCGCCTCGGTGCGCTCGGCGCGGCATGGTCAACATACGAGAGTCATCGGAAGAGGACTGTACGTGGAGAGCCTGACGACTGGGACCCACGAGGTCAATGGTCGCACGCAAGGAAAGTTCCTCCTTATTACGCACTGTACGTGCACTGTACGTGGGAAGGGCTTCTGTATTTCGTGAAAAAAATGTTCCCCCCGCTGACAGGTCGGACCCACCAACTATATCTTCGCACGCAAGGAAGTGCCTCCTTATTACGCACCAAAAAATGAATACCCCCTGCTAGCTGGGACCCACCATAGTGGGTGGCTGACTTGTGGGCCTACTAAGTTGACGAGGACGGAGGGCTTTGTCAACTTAGTCAATATGAATGATTCTAGCTCCAGTGACCATACGATATCCATCAAACGGCCATAGTGCTTCTTCAACCTCTGGTCTTCTTGCTCCAGCCGCCCAAAGCAGCGCCGGTCGTGCCGCGTGCTCCTGCCTCTCGTGGCCGGTTGTGATGCCGCGAAGGCCTCACTGCCCCCTACTACTCCCACCGCTGGCCCAGGGTATCCCTCTACTCACCCACACCCCCTGTTATTCTGCGGTGACAACAGCCTCATGCCGCAGCCAAACTAGTGAACCCTCGTACTCCTCTCCGCGTGGGCATCCACTGCCGCGTCTTCCCCGGCTCCGCGTCGTCCCCTTCCTAGGCCTCGCCGTCGTCCACCGCCTTGGTGCTCTCGGCGCGGCGTGGTCAATGTGGTCAACGACCGACTTCCATCAGAAGAGTACTGTACGTGGAGAGGCTGACAGCTGGGTCCAAGGCCACAGCCCAGTTTTTTTGTGATTTGCCAACTAAGTTGCTTTGTCAGGCATGTTGGGCTGCAAATCTTTCAAGACGAGGAGAGCTTCATTCGGCTGGCCGAGAAAATGGCCTATCAGTAATGAGAAATGGGTTGTACATTTTTAAAACACATCAAACTGGCAATTAGTTTCAAATATCTTTTTTTCATTTCAAGATTTTTAATTACATTAATTTTTATGCGTGGAGAATTTGTTTGATTTTATATTGATATACATTTATTTTTAAAATCAGTTTGAATCTGAGTCGAAATTTAGGGATTAAAAATAGTTAGGACCACACCGAAATATGCAAAATTTTATATAAAAAAAATTAACCGTGGCCACATATGGGCTGTAATGCTAACAAAAAGAATATGGGCTCCAAAAAAACCTTAAGAATTAGCAAATGGGCTGTAAATTATTAGAAATAATGGCAGATTGGTTGTATGCTGTTTTCCACATATTTGAGGCTTTCCTAAAGAAAAGGTTGACGCACATGCAGTGACTGTTGGATGTCCATCCAACGGCCGTCGTGGTTCTTCAATCTCTGCTCTTCCTGCTCAGGCTGCTCAAACAAGCGCCGCCGGGACTGTCTGCTCCCTCCTCCCCGCGGCCGGCTGTGCTGCCGCGCAGGCCTCACCGCCCCACCGTACTCCCATCGCTGGCCTAGCCATCCCTCTACTCACCCACACATGCTGTTATTCTCTGGCGATGGCAGACGAACCAGTAAACCCTCGTATAGTCGTACTCCCCTCCGCATGGGAAACAACTGCCGAGTCTTCCCTGCCTCCGTGTCGTTCCCTTCCTAGGCCTCGCAGTCGTCCACCGCCCTGGTGCTCTCGGCGCGGCCTGGTCAATGTGGTCAATGACCAACATGCATCTGAAGTGGACTGTACGTGGAGAGGCAGACAGCTGGGTCCACGGCCGCACGCAAGGAAGTGTCTCCTTATTACGCGCAAAATAATGATTCCTCCACCTGACATCAAGGACCCACCGAAAGGGCCTCTGTATTTCGCGAAAAAAATGTAACCGCCGTTGACAGCTCGGACCCACCAGCTATATCTTCGCACGCAAGGAAGTGCCTCCTTATTACGCACAAAAAAAATGAATACTCCCCCTGTTAGCTGGGACCCAGTATAGTGGAAGGCTGACTTGTGGGCCTACTAAGTTGATGGGGACGGAGGGCTTTGTCAACTTAGTCAATATGCATGATTCTAGCTCCAGTGACCGTACGATGTCCATCCAACGGCTGTAGTGCTTCTTCAAACTTTGGTTTTCTTGCACCAGCCGCCCAAACCAGTGCCGGTCGTGCCTCGTGCTCCTGCCTCCCGTGGCCGGCTGCGATGCGGCGGAGGCCTCGCCGCCCCCTACTACTCCCACCACTGGCTAGGCCATGCCTCTACTCACCCACACCGCCTGTTATTCTGCAGCGACGGCAGCCTCACACCGCAGCGAACCCGTGAACCCTCATACTCCTCTATGCGTGGGCATCCACTGTCGCGTCTTCCCCGGCTCCGCGTCGTCCCCTTCCTAGGCCTCGCAGTCATCCACCGCCCTGGTGCTCTCGGCGCGGTGTGGTCAACGTGGTCAAGAAATGGCTTCCATCAGATGTGGACTGTACGTGGAGAGGCTGACAGCCGGGTCCACGACCGCAGCAAGGAAGTGCCTCCTTATTACGCGCAAAATACTTATTCCTCCACCTGACAGCGGGGACCCACCGTACGGGCCACCGTATTTCCTGAAAAAAACATTTCCCCCTGACTGCTGGGACCCACCAGCTACATCTTTGCACGCAAGGAAGTGCGTCCAGGAAAAAAACGATTCACCCCGCTGACTGCTGGGACCCACCAGCTAGATCTTCGCAGGCAAGGAAGTGCCTGACAGTCGGGACCCACCTGGTCGAAGAGTACATAGGGTTGTCATTCTGGTCGCGAATGTGTACGTACATACTGGTCATTGTAGAGGCGCGCACGTGTCGTAGTAGAGGCGCGCACGTAGCATGTACACATACGTACAGCGGCGAGGATGCAAGAAAGAAAATACGGCCACGTACGTACATACGGGTAGGGTCTCGAACGCCTACTCGTGCATACGTACATGGCTGGGTCGGAATGGAAAAACAGCGTCGTCGTCGTGTTCATGGGGAGCCAATCGGCTGGGTCGGAACGGAATGTGTGGTCGTGTTCATCGGGAGGGCTTGGACGGAACATGCGATGGAAAAGAGGCCTGGCGTACCGCACAACGGAGGAAATGGACCTCCTATGTTTGGAACGGGGTCCTATTGATCAGGAGGGGTGTGGCCTACCGCAAAATGGAGGAAACGGACCTCCTACGGTCGAAACGGGGGTCCTATTGATCGGGAGGGGTGTGGCGTACCGCAAAACGGACGAAATGGACCTCCTACTGTCGAAACGGGGGTCCTGTTGATCGGGAGGGATGTGGCATACCGCAAAACGGACAAAACGGAACTCCTATGGTCGAAACGGGGGTCCTGTTCATCGGGAGGGGTGTGGCGTACCGCAAAACGGGACTCCACGAGATACTGTTCATCTCCACCTTCGACCTCCTCCAGCCTCCACGGGCTACCGTCGACCTCCTCCAGCCCTCCACGGGCTCCTGTTCATCCAGCCTCCACCGCATGCTACTCCACCAGCTACTGTTCAACCACCCCTCCACGGGCACCCCTCCACCGTCTACTGTTCATCCAGCCCTCCACACCATGGGGTCCTATTCAACCACCCCTCCACGGCCACCCCTCCACCGTCTACTGTTCATCCAGTCCTCCACACCATACGGTCCTGTTCATCCAGAGGCAACGCCACCGCTCACTGTTCATCCAACCCCCCCTCGCAACGCTCACTGTTCATCCAATCGATCGGCTTCAGTTAGCAGCAGTAGCGAAGGAATTGCTCCATCGGGTTCAGTTAACAGCCATCGATCGATCGCTCGGGTTCAGTAACGCGTAGCCTGTAGTGCAATCGCTCGGGTTTAGTTAGAGCCCAACGCCTCGCTCAGGTTCAGTTAGAGCCAATGCCTCGCACGTTTACGAGAGAAACGCGCATCGCTCGGCCCCCGACCTCCCACCGTAATCGGCAACTCCCCGAAATTTTCCTCCCCCTCGCTTCTACCATGGTTTTTTCCGTCATGGACGGCCCAAAGAATGTCATGCAGCCGCGTCTCCGGCCCGCCCAGGACGAAAAGCCCATTTTTTATCATGATTTTTTGTCATAGAAGTAGGAGCCCACCACATCTATGATGATACTGGGTTTTGTCACAATTATCGTCAGAGAAGTGTCATATGTATGACAGAAAAAAATTCGTTCGGCCCAAAATGTCACGGCTGTGTCTTTTTTTGTAGTGCATGGCATGCGCCGGAGCTTGGGATGGCTCCAATGTACACGAGGGCCACATTGACTTTCTCCGCAAGACGTGGCGGCTGCTCGGCAAGGATTATGTGCGGGTACGCCTTGCGCCGGAGTGGGAGATCTCGCCGGCTCCGGAGGAGGGCGAGTGGGTCATCTTCCGCTCGCACTGCCTGCGTGGCTTCGGCCTTCCGGCAAGCGGTATTCTCCGTTCCTTCCTCGACTTCTATAACCTCTAGTCGCACCACCTTACCCTGAACACGGTGGTGTTGTTGTCCGCCTTTGTCACTTTGTGCGAAGGCTTCCTCGGCGTCCTCCCCACCATCAAGCTCTGGGGGAACTCTTCTACTCCAAGCTCGGCACCATCGTCAAGAGCGTGCCGGATCAGTGCGGCGTCTTCTTCGTGGTGCGGAGGCCGGCGGCCGACAACCGCTTCCCGCCTATCACGCTGATCCAGTCGGTGAAGATGTGGCAACAGTCCTACTTCTACGTGAAGAGTATCTTCCCGCAGGGTGACTGGGTCAACCTTCCGGCTTATGTAGCTGGCCTGCCAACTGGGAAGCGGCCCAACTGGTCCTATCAGGCCAGGTCGCTGCCGCCTTCTGGAGTAGCCGCCGTCGCGAGGCTCTGGGTGTTGATCAGGTCGGAGGACCTGGCCGGGCCCAACTTGCTCACCGCCTTCGTGGCGCGCCGGGTGCTCCCGCTCCAGGAGCGGCCTCACCTGATCTGTCAGATGAGCGGGCACCTCGACCCCAGGTGGCTATGCACCAAGGAGATGCCTCACGATGAGGTAGCTCACATGGTGAACTACCTTGCGAACTGCAAGCTTACAGAGGAGTGGCAGTTCGTCAAGGAGCCATACTCACGCGCCAACCCACCGCCTATGGTGAGTTTCCTTTTCTTCTCTTTTTCTTCTGTTGCCGAGTTCTTCTTGGCCGACTTGACCAATCGGCCTAACTCAACAGAGCCCCCTCCTCCAGCCGGCGGCCGGTGCCGCGGGGCCGGAGCGCGAATATCTCCCCGACCGGACAGAGAGCGACGTGGACGACCCCGACTTGGGGGCGGCCGCCTTGGACGACAACACCATGGGAGGAGGCGGCGAAGCAGGCGACTCTAGGCTCGGAGCCGGCCTTGAAGATTTGCCAGATAACGACAAGGGGGAAGTCGCCCCGCGCCGCCAGCCGGCATCCGATCAGCAGGGCGGGAGCTCAGCTGCCGCGCCGGCCGCCCGAGGCAGTGTGCCGAAGCGTCGGGCCACGTCAAACATGTTCGGCAGCCGGCCAAAGAAGCCCAAGTGCTCGGCTGCAGCGACCAAGTGGGACGAAGCAGACGCGAAGGCCACCCGCTTCCGCAAGGTGATGAAGGAGCCGCAGATGGTTTCTGCGTAAGTGCCAACTCCCTCATGTGTTCTTTCTTTCTTCTTGTTGTTTTCTTCTGACTTTTCTTTGTCTTTGCCATGGAAACAGGGCTCCGCTCTCTCTTGAGCAGA
Organism: Triticum dicoccoides; assembly: GCF_002162155.2. Taxonomy (NCBI): domain Eukaryota; kingdom Viridiplantae; phylum Streptophyta; class Magnoliopsida; order Poales; family Poaceae; genus Triticum; species Triticum dicoccoides. The sequence continues at coordinate 251,311,361 of NC_041383.1, forward strand.
CTATTGCCACCTCCGTGGTTGGAGCAGCAAGCGGCTCCACCAGCGCCCATCGCGTGGACCCTCGCACCGAGCTTCAGGCGGCGATGGAGCGGAATGTGTGGGAAGCACATGAGGAGCGGGAGGCAGAGCAGCAGAAAGCGGCTGCCGCCAAGGCGGCGCAGGAGGCGGCGGAGGAGACCACGAGGGCGCAGGCCGATGCAGCCGCCAAGGCCCAGGAAGATGTCGCAGCCGCGGCACAGGCGAAAGAGGCTTTGCGCAATCAGCCTCTGCAGCTTGTGATCCCCCTCCGCTCCGTGGTGCCCGAGATCCTGGTGGTGCCGCCTGAGGAAGCCGGCGGCATCCAGCCGGTGATGGAGAGGGAGGAGGGCGATGTCGTCACCCCGAAGAAGGAGGCGGCTCCGACAGTGCTGACTGGGGCGGACCAAGGCGGCCAGCCCAGCTTACCGCATGTGTCGCTGACTTGAGGCGAGCCGGCCGTGAGGGCGGATCTCGTGGTCCAGCCCTCGGCGCGCCAGCATGCGGGGAAGGCAACCTCGGCGCCAAACCCACAGAAGGCCGCGGGCTCGGGCTCATCGGCCCAGGATCTGGAGACAGCAAGCGTCAGCTCGCCGGGATGGACGCCGGGTGGCGGGACAGCTGTGCTGAATGCGGCGGCACAAGACGTCTGGACCCGGCTTCAGTCCCAGGCCGCCGTGCTGAAGCAGTACAACCAAGAGTTCTTGGTGACGCAGATGACCATCTGGGTAAGCTTCTCGTCTTTTTGCTTCTTGCTCTTGAATTCTTCTGTGGGGGTGCGTCAGCGCACCCACTGGGTGTAGTCCCCGAGTTCAGAGTCAGCTGTTGAGCAGGCAGCTTGGAACTTCTTAGTAGACTTTGGGTGCTAACTTGTCTTTGTTTGTTCGTCTGTCCCCTCTTGCAGGACTATCATAACCTCCACGCGGCAGCCTTCAACTCCCATACCCGAGAGCTGACACAGAAGACGGCTGACCTTTCTGAGAGCCGGAGTAAGTGTTCCATCCTCTGTCTCTTGTGGGGGTGCGTCAGTGCACCCACTGGGTGTAGTCCGCGAGATTCGGGCCGACTGCTGAGCATTCGGGCCGGATCTTTCCTGATGACTTCTTACTTATTTCTTTTTCTTCTTTGCTATTTTTGCAGAGGCCAACGCCGATCTGCGACAGCAACTGGGTGAGGCCCAGGCTGCCCTGCGCGTCAAGGAAGCCGAGTGCAACACCTTGGCCCAGGAGCGCGACCGCCTGGCCAAGAAGCTGGCCGACCAGGAGGAGAGCCACAAGGCGGCCCTGAAGGCGGTGAGGGACAGCGAGGCCGCCCTCCAAGCCGAGTACGAGACCGAGGAGGCAAACTGGGCCGAGTCGAGGTAGGCGCTGAGCCAGGGCTATGGCCAGATTGAAGATCTGGTTGACGGTAAGCCGCCTTCCTCTCCGTCCATTTTCTTGCCGCCTGCTGCTTGGTCCGACTTCTGACTTTGTGTTTTTTGTCTTTTCTTTTCTTCTTTATACAGAATACTTCCCCGGCTATTCTGTTGCCGCCAGCCAGGTCATTGAGGCCCACCGCAATGCGAAGAGGCAGGCTGGTGCTGAGATTGCGCCGGATGCCCGCCGGACGCTCAAGGAGCAACTCCTGGCCATCCAAGCCCGTCTTCAGCCGGCTCACCGCATGCTCCGCCGCCTTCCGCGCATTGGAGCCCAGGTGATGTCCGCCCTTTGGCCCGGCGAAGTGATTCCCCGCACACCCAGTCGGACTGCCGACTGGCTGGAGGTGGCAGTTGGTCGCTTCGAGGCCTGGAAGGCCTCTGTAGCTCAGGCAGGCGCCAGGCGGGCGCTGGAGTTCGTCCGAGCCTGGTATCCTGGGCTGAACTTGGCCCAGCTGGCCATGTGGTGGCAGGAGGCCAATGAGGAGCTGGAGCCGGTGCGGCCGGCTATCAACCAGCGCGCCTCGGTGATCGCCGAGTACACCGACACCAGCGCCATTGTCCCCGAGGTGAATGACGACGGCGTTGCTCTATCGGAGGAGTGGTTCGGGCTGAACCCAGCAGATGGTGAAGACTCAAGGGAGGAGATCGACTCTAGTGACAAGGGTGAGGAAGAGGACGAGGACGATGGAGATGTTGTGCCGGATGGTGGAGAAGCCGACCAGCCTCAACTTGACCGTGCCTCCAGCAATGAGGCAAGCGCGAGCACGCGACTTGCCGCTCGTGATGATCAAGTCGAGACTCGCCAGCCGGCCACTCATCTAGCCAGCGCTGCCGCCTCCACAGACCTGCCCAGCTCCCCTGTTACGCCCTTGGCCTGAGCTGCCATCTTTATCTTTGCTTTCCTGTTTGTTTACTTTTTGAACAATATTCGTTAAATTCGCGCAGTTCCACCCAATGGGGGTGTATTTAGACTAAGTTGAATGTCGGCCCTTCGAAGGCCTTTTGTGTAAATATAATCTTGTGTGCTTTCGACTTCCGACTGTGCTTGCTGTCAGTGTCAAAACCGGCGGATCTTGGGTAAGGGGTCCCGAACTGTGCGTCTAGGCGGATGGTAACAGGAGACAAGGGACACGATGTTTTACCCAGGTTCAGGCCCTCTTGATGGAGGTAAAACCCTACGTCCTGCTTGATTAATATTGATGATATGGGTAGTACAAGAGTGGATCTACCACGAGATCAAGGAGGCCTAACCCTAAAGCTAGCCTATGGTATGATTGTTGTAATGTATGTTGTCCTACGGACTAAAGCCCTCCGGTTTATATAGACACCGGAGAAGGCTAGGGTTACACAGAGTCGGTTACAATGGTAGGAGATCTACATATCCGTATCGCCAAGCTTGCCTTCCACGCCAAGGAAAGTCCCATCCGGACACGGGACGGAGTCTTCAATCTTGTATCTTCGTAGTCTTGGAGTCCGGCGGACGATGATAGTCCGGCTGTCCGGACACCCCCTAGTCCAGGACTCCCTCAGTAGCCCCTGAACCAGGCTTCAATGACGATAAGTCCGGCGCGCATAATGTTCGGCATTGCAAGGCGGGTTCCTCCTTTGAATAATCGAGAGAGGATCATGAACACCAGGATAGTGTCCGGCTCTGCAAAATAAATTCCACATTCCACCATAGAGAGAATAAAATGTCCACAAGTCCAATCTGCTGACGTATTTTGCGGCATGTCTTCACGCCACTACCAAGCCTTTACTTGAATCGTTTTTTATTATACCACCTCATCACGTTTAGCGAAGCGGTTTCCTTGGCACGTCTTGTCGAAGCAGAGATTGTGTTCCCCTTATTCCGGGATTCTCATCAATACGAGCATGGGTAACCCAGCCGCGCCCGTCGCCACGCCTCCTCTATCGAAGTTGAATTCCGAACGGTCACGGAGACGGCTCTTGGTATTTTCCCCCTTTATAAGAGGACCAAGGCTTGTTTCTTTTCTTCAATCTTCCATCGAATCCTCTCCTTGCTCCAAGTTCCAACACCCAGAGCCCTAGATTCGAGCGCTTCGGACCTTCAACAATGTCCGGCTCCGACCTTCATGGTTGGTGAATGCCTTCCTCCGTCACGGAGGAGGACGTGCTAAAACTGCGTGAGGCCAAGTACCTGTCTTACGAGATTTCGCACAGGTTGCCCACCCAAGGGCAGGCCGTACCCACTCCCGAGCCCGGTGAGTACGTCGTCTTCGCATCCCACCTCCGTCGGGGTTTAGGCTTCCCGACGGACCCCTTCGTGAGAGGGCTCATGTTCTACTACGGGCTGGATTTTCACGACTTGGCTCCGGAGTCCATCCTCCATATCTCCGCATTCATTATTGTCTATGAAGCCTTCCTCCGTGTCACCCCCCACTTCGGCCTGTGGCTGAAGACCTTCAATATGGAGCCGAAGATGATCGGGGGGCGTCAAGCGGAGTGCGATGGGGCGGCCATAAGAAGGAGGGCCGATGCCCTGTGGCCCGAGGGCTCCTTCCAAGAGGAGCTCGGCTTGTGGCAGCAGGAGTGGTTCTATATCACCGCTCCGAAGGGCAGCAAGCAAAAGCCGCCGCCTTCATTCCGCCCGGGACCTCCACACCGGTTGATGTCGTGGGTCAACCAAGGGCTCAATTGGGGGCTGTCCGAAGACGTGCCCTTATTGCAGGGCCGGATTCGAGACCTCTAGGCGAGGGAGATCAATCTAGTTGTGGTGATGCAGGTCATGCTAATCAGGCGTCTTCTGCCCTGTAAACGCCGTCCTCTCCGGTTATGGGAGTTCAATCCGGAGGGACCATGAATTCTCCAACACTTCATGGGTATGACACCCGTGGAGATGTACAAGTTGTTCTTCGGACCGCAGGTGGCGTGTCCGGAATTGACCGAGGACGCATGCCTAAGCTGCAATTGCCCGGATACTCAGGTAAGTAGCTCAGAGTCCGGACGTTCTGTTTATTTGCTTTTCTAAAATTCGCCTCCTAACCCATTATTCTTCATCAGGAGTGGGTAGCGCGATCGAAGCTGACAAGGTGTCCGACCCCCCTCCCAGAGACCGCACCGGAGCCCGTGCTGGTCAGAATGTTGGAGGTCGCGCCCATAGAAGGGGGCGATGGGGAAAATAGAAGAGCTATTACCTCGCCCAAGGGGGCGCCCGAAGAGGGGGGGATCGAAAATCCTTCCTTCCAGGGGGAGAAGAGGAGCGCCTCCGAAGACCCGGAGGCCAAAGCCCCTAAACGGGGGAAGAAATCTTCATCGGAGGGTCCTGCGTCCGGGGAGAACCCGGACGTACAATCGTCTCTAAAGGATCAGCCCTCCAGTGAGCCGTGAGTAGGAAAAGGGGAGTTCATTAGTAGGAAAATACCCCTATTTGTGCTTCTGTGGATAACCGAAATTTTTGCTTTACAGTTCGGATCTGCGGACTTCTCAGATGAGTTCGTCTTCGGGGGATCTTCGTCCGGAGATGATGGAGAGCGAAACCCTTCGTCTGCTGCGCCGTCGGACAGGGCAGACGAGCCTGAAGTATCGTCACGGAGGGTATCCCAGAGCCCGGTGGAGCCAGAGAGTTCGGCGCCGACTAGTGTCCGGCCGGAGGAGCTGAAGAATCTGCTTGAGAGGGCGTCCATCTCAGAAGATCACCGTGCTTTGATGAGTATGGTGATTGGAAGGATTTCGTCCGCCGAAAGCGGATTGCATAATGCCGTCAGGAGTTTGCTGGCGGGATTTGAGGTACGCAAGAACGACGCACCTTTTTGACAGTTTTGCACATAGAAGTGCGCCCTGTATAGATAGTAGCCCCTGAGACTCGGTAGGTTGTCGAAAGCGACAGCGTGCCGAGGATCAAAATCGCAGGTATTGAATGTCGCCCTTCCTATGCAGGTGGCGGATAGTCCGGGGGCTAGCCGGACTAGTGGAGTTGTCGAGTTAATGCGGCAACTTGATGTGGCGGATGCGGACATCGCGCTTGTCAACCGGCGACTTGACGAGTCGCAAGGTAAATGAATTCTCCGCAGTCACTTATTTAAGGGAGCCAAAGCCCGCTTCTGACAATATATATGCTGTGATACAGACGGTGCTGCTGCTGTGGAGAGCCTTCGGGCCGAGCTTGCTCAAGCTAAGGAGCAAGCCCGAAGGAGTGATGCGGCTGCCTCGAGGGCGGCCGAGGAGTTGAAAGCCGAAAAGGCTGCACACTGCCTAAGCAGGGAAAAGATGGCCGAATTGGCCATGAAATTGAAGGATGCTACCGACCGCAATGAGGCTCTTGAAAAGGAGCGCCTGTCATAGCGAGAAGACCTGGGGAAGGCCACCGCCGAGGCCAAGGATGCCCGTTCTGCAATGCGGGCTATGAAGGAGGAGCTGCGCCAAGCCGGAGATATTGTGGCTGGCAGGCCTTTTCTGCAGCGTCGCCGGTTTACGGATCCAAAGTATGCCCAACTTGGCTAGCTGTGGGGTCCGGAGGATCCGTATATGGACTTGGGGGCAAGTGCGGCGGATGCCGTTGTGCACTTCTGGAGTCAGGAGGATCACAAGACAGAAGAGCTATTTTGGTCTCAATTCCATAGTCCCGGTCGTTCACTTCCGTTGACCGATCGGTTGGCCGAATGGGCTGAGCTGAACAGGTTGTCCGGACTTGCCATAACTGATATCGTGGCTCATGTCTGGCCAGAGAGGCCCAAGGCGACGAGCTATTTTGGCTTATTGCAGCAATTTCTTGGAGCGGTGCCGCATATCAAGGAGATGAAGCGGTCGGCCTGCATAGAAGGCACGCGGATGGCCCTTGCCCGTGTGAAGACACATTGGACAGAGATGGATGCCACCGCTATTGCAGCCCAGGGTTCGGGCGAAAGCCGGTTACCCGCCGAGCACTATTTTGGGGAAGTTATGCGTGGCCCTCGTGTAATAGAGTCGCAGTGCTCGAAAAATGTCACGTTCAAATGAACGTTTTATCTTGTAAAACAATGATTATGATGTAACCGCTTTTTATACTTGTGCATTCCAAGTATTAAAATATCTCCTATGCGGCCGTTTATGTATACATTTGTACAACCTGAAAGATGGCAGTCTTCGGCTTCAGCCCCCACGCACAAGGTGCGGGGGTGTTTGCAAAAAATAGCGCGTTTTCACACTTAATCTGACGTCTTGGTCCTGTTAAGGAGGTGGTAGCATAGCAAACGAGGCAATCCGGACTATGATGCTTTATCACTTTCACTTAGCCATTGGAGTTCGAGGGTGGGGCTACGATATAGCCCCCTGGGGCACCGCGCTTCTCCGGATTCGGGGCGCGTGTGTGCCTGACCGGGAAACGGTCCTTCGTCAAAGCGGGGAATTCTAAACATTCCGGTAGTCGATCGAGTGGTTGACCAGTCTCTCGCTGTATCATGACAGTCAGTTTTCGGCTTTCTCTACTGAGGTGCTCGCCCAGCCGAACTGGGGCACAATCGCAGTAGTTCTCCTGGTGCCGCGTTAGCCGATGATACGGAACATAAGGCAGCAAAACACAGGAGCCGGGCAAACCCAACATTTGACCAAAGACATGATTCAGAGCTGATGCATATAAGGCCTAACTCGAGACGCCGAACACTCCCTAAGGTGTTTGGTCTTTATGATAATGGGCAGAACAGTGCCCTAAGCCCTTAGTGTCTAGGTACGGGCATGGTCCTCTAACGCGGCCGATGCCAAAACGTCAGGATCCACTTTGGTTATAATAAGAAACAAAGGGATTATGCCAACAAGAGACAGTAAAAAAGGTTTACGCAGGGTCTTAATCTGAAAAGAATCCTTGCGACGGGTCCCTACTGCACGTCTGCGCCTGTGTCTCCGTTGTGCCATTATCCTGGACGGGTGTGCGCGTTGTTCATCTGTAAAAAGAGAGGAACTTAGTTTGGAAGGAAATTGTGCGAAAAAATATATACGAAGGAAGAAATATAAATAAGTAAAGCGGAGTCTGTATGAGCTCGCTGTTGCTTGTGCACGCAACCCCTTGTGAAGGGATGTGCGGCTAGGGAGCCCCTAGCTTATTTGTGCCGGACTCGTCTGACCGTGTCCGAGGTCTTTAAATGACCCTCGCACTGAAATGATGCCACGTGGACCGGGCATCTTAAGTGTAAGAGACGCGTAATGTGGTATGGCGTTGAAGCGGACAAAAGCTTCTCGTCCCAAGAGTGCTTGATAGCTACTTTTAAATGGGACGATATGAAAGATTAGTTTTTTGCGTCGGAAGTTGTTCGGTGACCCGAACACGACTTTTAGTAATAAGGAGCCCGTGCACTTGGCGTAAGGGCCTGGTGTCACTCCTTTAAAGGAAGTGCGGCTGTGTCGAATTTTAGCAAGGTCTATCCCCAACTTGCGGATTGTGTTTGGATACAGCAGGTTTAAGTCACTGTCTCCGTCCATCAGGACTTGTGTAAACTGCAATCCGTCGATTATAGGATCCAATATCAGGGCAGTCCATCCTGCATTTCGAACATTTCTGGAATAATCCAGGTGGTCGAAAGTGATTGGTTTTGATGTCCAATCTCTATGTTCCGCTGGGTTGGACCGTGCGAGACCCATTTTAACGGGTGCCGCACTGCTTTTCTGTATTATCACATGAAGTGAATTTACTGCTTTGACCTCTTGTGGGAAAGCCTTTTGTTTTCCGGTGCTCTGCTGGTGGGGTGTATCATCATCTTTGCTTGATGCGTCGAGCCCCTTGTGTTCGGCGTTTAATTGGCCGGACTGTTTGAAAACCCAACAATCTCGATGGGTGTAGTTTGCAGGCCTTCCGGGGGTACTGTGGATTTGACATATCCGACCCAAAATCTTGTTTAAGTTGGATAGCTCATCGCTGTTATCCTTAAGAGGCGGTGTTTTGTTGTTTGGCCGCGAGCTTTTGAATCCGGCGTTGACCGCCGTGCTCTTTGGGCTTTTCTCTTTATTCCGGCGCTGGTCTCTTCTGCCTCATGATTTTCTGTTTCCATCTCTGATCTCGGATGTACTTGGGTCGCTGGTGCTACATTTTGCTAGCCAGCTATCCTCTCCCGCACAAAAGCCGGTCATGAGGCTTGTTAGCACGGACATTGTCCTCGGCTTCTCTTGGCCGAGGTGTCTGGCGAGCCATTCATCTCGGACGTTGTGTTTAAAAGCTGCTAAGGCTTCGGTGTCCGGACAGTCGACTATTTGGTTCTTTTTGGTGAGGAACCTGTTCCAGAACTTGCGCGCTGACTCTCCGGGCTGTTGAGTTATATGACTTAGATCATCTGCATCCAGAAGGCGGACATAAGTTCCTTGAAAGTTTGCTCTAAATGCGTCCTCGAGCTCTTCCCAACTTCCAATAGTGTTTCTGGGAGGCTTTTGAGCCAATGACGGGCTGGCCCTTTGAGCTTGAGGGGGAGGTATTTTATGGCGTGGAGATCATCTCCTCTGGCCATGTGTATGTGTAGTATATAATCTTCTATCCAGACTCCAGGGTCTGTTGTTCCGTCGTAGGCCTCTATGTTTATGGGTTTAAATCATGCTGGGAATTCATGATCCAGCACCTCGTTTGTAAAACATAGTGGGTGTGCGGCGCCCCTGTATTTGGGTGTACCGCTGTCTTCGTACACTTGGCATGTTGCATTGCTTCCTGGGGCCCTCTTCTTTGGCCCGTAAATGGACCTGGCTGGGCCATCCGTCTTTCCAGGGTCATCAGTCGGTTTATGTGCGGTGCCGCTTTTAGATTTTGGCCTATCATCTGGCCGTCTATCCGACCAGGCAGCCTCTTTGTTTTTTGACTGTGGGGGCTCTATGGCCTCCTCGTTAAATTCTGGCAGCAGCTTGCGCTTCAGGTAGCTCTTTGATTGATGGCCATTGCCGTATTTGTCTGCGGTCTTGAGCACTTTGCTCCACCTCATTCTGAGTGTATCTTCCGCTATTTTGAGCTTCCGTTTTTCCTTTTTCAAACTTCTTGCGGTGGCGACGAGTCTTTTCCGAAGGTTTTTATTCTCCGGCGGAGTGTCCGGCGTGAGGTCGTCTGGACTGTTGTTTTTGCTGGGCCTGGACTGATTATCTGACTCGTCCTGTTCGGACGGTTGCTTTTCGGCGTGTTCTTCGTCCACTGGTTTGCCCTGCTGCATTGCTGGGTCATTAGGAGCGTTGTTGTTGTCGAGGTGGGATTTAGGGCGGCGTCTGCGTCGCCATTTTGGTTGTTTGTCGGCGGGATTATCTTCTGCCGCGCCCCGTTGGTCCTCGCTATCGCTTCCTTTTGGGGTATCCACCATGTATACGTCGTATGACGAGGTGGTCTTCCCGTGCCCTATAGGCGCTAGTTCTTGTTCATCTCCGGCATCGTCGTCCATACCGTCGATGTCTTCGGAGTCATAGTTTAGCATGTCGGTTAAATGATCGACAGTGGCTACAAATTGGGTGGTGGGTGGGCTTTGAGTTTCTTCGTCGTCCGAATCCCAACCGTCCTGGCCGTAGTCCGGCCAGGTCTCTCCGGATAGCGAGAGATGTTTTAACGAATTTAGGATGTCGCCCAAGGGCAAGTGTTGGAAGGTGTCCGCGGCGGTGAATTCCGTAACCGGCGTCCGATCGGATTTGATTGGCAGGGGCGCGGGCGGTCTAGAGTCCGGCAGGGAGTCCGGCACCTCGGAGTCACGAGCTTCGCAAGGGATAAGGTTAGTGTTCGACTCCATCGCCGTGGAAGTTGAAGCCCCCGAGGCGGTGTCCAACCACTAGTCCTCTATCTGGGTAATCGGCTCCGGACTAAGGACCGGAGCGGGTTCTTGTGCGGCTACCAAGGCGCTGTTCGGCGGCAGAGCTAGATCATGCCCATCGTAACAGTGTGGCATGCTTGGCTATGGCTCGAGCCTGTCGAAGATCAAGTCCCCGCGGATGTCGGCCGTGAAGTTTAGGCTTCCGAATCTGACCTGACGGCCAGGGGCGTAGCTTTCGATCTGCTCCAGATGGCCAAGTGAATTAGCCCGCAGTGCGAAGCCGCCGAATACGAAGATCTGTCCAGGGAGAAAAGTCTCACCTTGGACAATGTTGTTGATTGAAGAAGCCATCGAGCCTATCGGTGACGACACAGAGGAACTCTCAATGAAAGCACCAATGTCGGTGTCAAAACCGGCGGATCTCGGGTAGGGGGTCCCGAACTGTGCGTCTAGGCGGATGGTAACAGGAGACAAGGGACACGATGTTTTACCCAGGTTCGGGCCCTCTTGATGGAGGTAAAACCCTACGTCCTGCTTGATTATTATTGATGATATGGGTAGTACAAGAGTGGATCTACCACGAGATCAAGGAGGCCTAACCCTAAAGCTAGCCTATGGTATGATTGTTGTAATGTATGTTGTCCTACGGACTAAAGCCCTCCGGTTTATATAGACACTAGAGAAGGCTAGGGTTACACAGAGTCGCTTACAATGGTAGGAGATCTACATATCCGTATCGCCAAGCTTGCCTTCCACGCCAAGGAAAGTCCCATCCGGACATGGGACGGAGTCTTCAATCTTGTATCTTCGTAGTCTTGGAGTCCGGCGGACGATGATAGTCCGGCTGTCCGGACACCCCCTAGTCCAGGACTCCCTCACTTGCATTTCATCTTTTTCGGTTGTTTCCTTTGCCACCCTCCCTTGGTCGCCGCCTTCCCAGCCGGGCAGCTGCTCTGCAGTGTGTGGCTGGGAAAGTACTTGGCCGTGTGGGAGGGCAAGTACTTTAGCTTTATTAGATTGTAGCAAGGTGAGTAGGAAGTCGGCCGGCCGGCTACTTAACAGTCGGCTGGCAGGGGGGGAGCCGGCTTGTGTTATGTAAGCCCGTTGGTCCTTAGCCGTTTTTCATGTGGTCATCTTTTCCTGCCTTTAGATCTTGCGAGTCGGACAGTCGATTCTGCGAGTTGTGACTTTTGGCAAGAGAGGGCTTAGATGCCGGCACACTACTTGTCTGACTACAGGCGGAACTTAGCTTAATTTAAGGCGGCAAGTCCCCGGGCCGACTGGTCGAACCCGGTGCCGGACAGAAAAAAATGTAATAACACATTCATAGGCATGATACTCATCATATAGATAAAAGAGGCTAGTCCCTGAGTTCTCCTCGGGGAGCCCGGTGTCTTGTACTTAATACAAAAGATAGCGTGATACATACTACATTTAGCTGTAAAATCTTCGGAGGAGATTGGCGTTCCATGGTCGTTCTGACTCCTTGCCGGAATCATCTCTCTTGCGCGCCTTGGGCTTCTGTGTCGATCAGGTAGTAGGAATCGTTGCCCAAGGCCTTGCTGATGATGAAGGGGCCTTCCCAAGGGGCCGAGAGCTTGTGCTGGCCGGCTATTCGCTGGATCAGCCGGAGCTCAAGATTGCCCTCTTGGAAGGATCTTGGCTTGACCTTCCGACTGTGGTAACGGTGCAAACCTTGCTGGTAGATGGCGGACCGACTGAGTGCTAACAGCCGGCCCTCTTCCAGCAGGTCAACATCGTCTTCTCGTGCTTCCTTGGCCTCCGCTTTCGTGTACATGGTGACTCGAGGTGAGTCGAACTTGATGTCAGTTGGGATGACAGCCTTGGCACCATATACAAGGAAGAAAGGAGTGAAGGCGGTTGACTTGTTCGGGGTGGTACGCAAGCTCCAGAGGACGGCCGGCAGCTCCTCGGGCCAGTAGCCGGCCGAGCGCTCCAGTGGTACGACCAGTCGGGGCTTGATGCCGGATAGGATGAGGCCATTTTCTCGCTCGACTTGGCCATTTGACTGCGGGTGGGAAACGGATACTAAGTCCAGTCGGATGCCCTATGTCGCGCAGAAATGTGCCAATGCTTCCTTGGAAAAATTCGTGCCATTGTCGGTCATGATGTTGTGCGGTATGCCGTACCGGGTGGTGATGTCAGTGATGAATATCACAACAGTCGGCCCATTTAGCTTCTTGATTGTCTTCGCTTCAATCCACTTGGTGAACTTGTCCACAGCGACAAGCAGATGTGTCATGCCGCCGCGTGTCGTCTTGAATGGGCCCACCATGTCCAGCCCCAAGACGGCAAAGGGCCAGGTGAGGGGGATGGTCTTGAGGGCAGAAGCCGGCAAATGTTGCCTGGAGCTGAAAACTTGGCAACCTTTGAAGTGTTTGACCAATTCTTTGGCGTCCTCCAAAGCAGTCGGCCAGAAAAATCCATGGCGGAAGGCTTTGCCGACGAGTGATCTTGAAGCCGCGTGGTGGCCGCACTCGCCTTGGGGGATATCTTTGAGGATTGCAATGCCCTTCTCTGGCTCGACGCAGCGCTGGAAGACTCCAGTGACACTACGCCCAACGATTTCTTTGTTCACTATTGTGTATGCTCCAGCTCGGCGTTGAACTTGTCTTGCCGAGATCTCGTCAGTCGGAAGCTCTCTGTTTACTAGAAAGTTGAGGATGGGTTAGGCCCATGATGGAGCTGTGACTTCTTCTATGGACAACACGGCTACTGCGACTAGGGCGGGTGGGTCGGGTGGTGAAGAGTTGGAGCCGGCCACCGCCTGTTGTGTCGTCGTAGTCCCTGGGCCGGCTGCTGCAGTCCCCGGGCCGGGTTCTGAAGTCCCCCGGCCGGGTGCGACTACAGCAGTCCCCGAGCCGCCTGCCGCAGTCCCCGAGCCGCCTGCTGGGTTCCCCAAGTCGAATCCGACTGCGTTGGGGTCAGGCGGCACGAAGATGGAGTCTGATTCTGGAGACGGCTTGACAGACGGCTTGAGGAGGCACTGGTGGGAGACGCCGATTGGTATAGCTTGCCGGGTGGAGCCGATTCGTGCCAGGGCATCTGCTTGCTCGTTGTCAGCCCGTGGCACGTGGAGAAACTCGCACCCTTCAAAGTATCCGTGGAGCTGCTGAACAAGGAAGCGGTAGCTCGCCATGTTTGCGTCCTTGGCGTCCCAGTCGCTAGATGATTGCTGGATCACCAAGTCCGAGTCGCCATAGCATAGGATCCGGCGGATGCCGAGTTCTTTGGCCACCCGGAGCCCATGTATGAGCGCCTCGTACTCGGCCACATTGTTGGAGGCGTCAAAATGGATTTGCAACGTGTATTTGAGCTTGTCGTCCTTGGGAGAGGTGAGGACGATCCCGGCTCCCAAGCCGGTGCACATCTTGAATCCGTCGAAGTGCATCCGCCAATGGGTGGGTGCCGGCGGCAAGTACTGGGTCTTGGCCCAGTCAACAAGGAAGTCGGCTAGCACTTGGGACTTGATGGCGGTGCACGGCTGGTAGAAGATGGTGTAAGGAGCCAGCGCAATGGCCCACTTGGCCACCCGGCCAGACGCATCCCAACTGCATATATTCTCGGCAAGTGGGGCAGTGCAAACAACCGTGATAGGGTGCTCTTGAAAGTAGGGCTTGAGTTTCTTGGCGGCAAAGTATACGCCATAGCACATCTTCTGATAGTGGGGGTAATTCTGCTTCGAGGTCGACAACACTTTGCTCAAATAATACACCGGCCTCTGGACCAGCTAAGCTCGGCCTTCTTCTGGGCGCTGAACCACGATGACAGTGCTGACCACTCGGCTGGTTGCGTCAATGTAAAGGAGCATGGGTTCTTTCTCAGTAGGTGTCGCCACGACAGGTGGCGTGGTCAACATCTTCTTCAACTTGTGAAAAGCTTCGTTCGCCTGGTCATTCCACTCGAAATGAGTGGATTTCCTCATGAGCTGATACAGGGGGAGAGCCTCCTCCCCTAGCCGACTGATGAAGCAGTTGAGGGAAGCCAGGCACCCGGTAAACTTTTGGACATCTCGAAGCCGGGTGGGAATCTCCATCCTCTCTATGGCCTTGATCTTCACTGGGTTGCACTTTATGCCGCATTCAGAGACCAGGAAGCCTAGGAGCTGGCCGGCTGGCACTCCGAACACGCATTTCTCCGGGTTGAGCTTGATCTGAAATCGGCGTAAGTTGTCAAATGTTTCTTTAAGATCTTCCAGCAGGGTGCCGTGCTTCTCCATCTTCACCATAATATCGTCTACATAGACGTGGGCATTTTTGCCGAGTTGCTTGAGGAGGCATTTCTGCATGCAACGGTGAAAAGTGGCATCGACATTTCTCAAGCCAAATGTCATAGTCAGGTAACAGAAAGCTCCGAATGGTGTGATAAAGGCGGTCTTCAGGCGGTCAGCCGGATCCAACTTGATCTGATGATAACCTGAGTAGGCATCCAAGAAACTCAACAGCTCGCATCCGGCTATGGAGTCTATCACTTGTTAAATCCAGGGCAAAGCAAACGGATCTTTGGGGCAAGCTTTGTTAAGGCTAGTATAGTCTATACACATGCGCCACTTCTTGTTCTTCTTCAACACAAGGACCGGGTTGGCAAGCCATTCTGTAAAGAACACTTCCATAATGAAGCCGGCCGCCAGAAGCCGGGGTATCTCGTCACCAACAATTCTTCTCTTTTCCTCTGACAGTCGGCGGACGGGCTGCTTGACTGGTTTCGCATCTGCTCGGACATGTAGCTTGTGCTCAGCGAAATCCATCGGGACACCCGACATGTCTTTGGGGACCGTGCAAAGATATCCAGATTCTCACGGAGGAAATCGACGAGCTTGCTTTCCTATTTGTTGTCCAGGTTTGCTCCTACAACAGCAAACCTCTCTGGGTGCTCTGGGTCCAGAGGTATCTTCTTTGTTTCCTTGGCTGGCTGGAAGGAGCCCTGAGCTTCCGACTCCTTGGGGTCAGGCGATAGGTCTGGCTGCTTGCCGGCCATGGCCACAACCCGGTCAAGGATCTTTTTCTCAGCAGCAATCATGAGGGACTCTGCCAGCCGGCTGCTGGCTGCAGCACATGCGGAGGATTTCTTGTAATCTTCGGCTATGGTGATGACGCCCTTGGAGCTCGGCATCTTCATCTTGAGGTATGCATAGTGGGGAACAGCCATGGACTTGTCCAAGGCAGGTCAGCCAAGTAAAGCGTGATAAGGGCTCTCTAGATCCACTACTTCAAACCAGACTGCTTCACGGCGGAAGTGATCCTTGTCTCCAAAGAGAACATCTATCTTGATCTTGCCGATTGGTGAGCATGACAGGCCGGGTACAATGCCATGGAACACGGTCCGACTGGGCAGAAGTTGCTTCGTCTTGATGTTCAGCTTCTCCATGGTGTCTCGGTACAGGATGTTGATGCTGCTCCCACCATCGATCAGAACTCGGGAGAAACAAGCGACTCGCCTTTCTGTTGCGAAGGTGGCTTCCAGCACCAATGCATAAGACCCTAGAGACGGCATCACCTCTGGGTGATCATCCCGGCTCCAGCTGATAGGCTTTTTAGACCAATGCATAAATTCTGGGTCCTTGGAGGCAACCGCATTGACTTCTTGGTGCTGACGGCGCCGGCTGCGCCTGTCCTCGGCTTGGCTTGTGAAGATGATGTACGCTGCATGCTCGTTGGGGAACTCATCTTGAATGGCTCCGACTGCTGGGCGAGTGGCCGGCTGCTGAGGAGCCGGAGGTGGCTGGCCAGCAGGCGGAGGGGGCAGTAGTCCTTCGCCCTTGGAGATCCGCGTGAGCCAATGACACTTCCTAGTTGTGTGGTTGGATGGCTTCGCGCCGCTATGGAACTTGCAGGGGGCATCAAGGGTTTGCTCGTAGGAGAAAGCTGACTGCCAAGCCGGCCTGCCACCCTTCGGACGCTTGGGCGCGGGCTGCCCTTCAGGCTGTTCGTCTTCGACTGTGGCCACCTGCCGACTGGTGGAAGGCGGCATGGGAGGCTTGCGCTTGTTGTCGTTCTGGTGTGGGCGTCGGTTGGAGTCGCCAGCCGGCGTTCTTGGAGCCAGAGGGAGCACCTTCCCAGAGGCGTCCACTCGGAGCTCGGTCTTCATCGAGGAGTCGGCCGTGGCATATTTGTCTGCTATGATCAGCAGTTCGTTGAGTGTAGCCGGCTCGTCGCAAAGAAGTTGATGCTTGAGAAGGGTGCCCTCTCGGCACCCGGCCGTGAAGTACTCTATCGCTTGCACCTCATGCACGCCCTCGCAAGAGTTGCGGAGCTCGGCCCAGCGTGTGAGGTAGTCGCGAGCCGATTTGCTGGGGCCTTGGACGCACAAGGAGAGCTGGCGAGGCTTGGGAGGCCGCTTGTACGTGCTGGTGAAGTTGCGGATGAAGACTTCTATGAAGTCTAGCCAGCTGTTGACGTTGTAGGGCTTGACACTGTTCAACCAGGTGCACGCCGTGCCTTGAAGCATGAGGTGGACGTACTTCACGGCAACGCGCCTGTTGCCGTTTGCTATGCTGACTGCAGTGGAGTAGTCGATCAACCAGTCTTCCGCTTCACCGAGCCGTTGTATTTTGGCGTGTCGCTTGGGAGCGAGAACCCTTTGGGGAAGGGCTTGTCGTGGATGCGGGGGCGAAAGCAAGGCGGGCCGACATCGTCTTCTTATTCTAGCGCCAGGGACCGCGCCAGGCGGTCGATCCGATGGTGGGCATAATTCTCGCCGATTCCTTCGCGGCGGCCCAGTCGGCCACTGAGCGTCGGATGCATGACATGCGGTGGGGTGGGATATCTCTCCCCGCGAGGCGGAGGAGGAGGCGGGTTGCCATGTCGCTCCACAGCACGGGGGCGGCCTTCTGCGTCACGCTCGATGGAGAGGCGAGTCCGACTGCGGCTAGCAGTCGGCCCCTTGTCCTTCAGCTTGCGGGCGCCGCCTGCACTTGGCGTCCAGGAAGTCGCGCCGTGCTCTCGGCGAGGGAGCAGATCATCATTTCACCGGATGGGCGCTTCGGTGCGGCAGCCGGCTTCTTGCTGCTCGGCAGCCATGTCAAGGAGCTGCTGGACGCGCTCCGTCATGTGGCGACACTCGTCGTCCTCGAGCTTGTCTAGCTCATCTGCTACTGCTTGGGCAGCTCGTATGTTCTCCGCGGGCATGGCGTAGACGGGACAATCCGTCCCGAACATGCTGGCGATGGTCGCACCACGCTGCTGGATCGAGCTGATGCAGCTAGGCCCCTCAGGGGCCGGCGTGCCGCCAACGGCTCGGTCCATCTCGCGCCGGTAGGCTTCCGAGAGCCGTCGCATGCTGGCCAGTCGGTTGGCGCTGTCGATGAGCTGGACGCGGCGTGCTTCCAGCATCTCAGCGTCTACATCTTCCGGGATGGGCGCTGCCAAGTCTCGCAGCGCCGCATCGAGTGGGTCTCGAATGCCTCCGTCCGAGTTATCGCCACTGTTAATGACAAGCACCTCCGTGATGGTGCTCCCGCCGCTGTGCTCCCGAGGAGGCGGCTCATTGTAGACCACCATGTTGGTGGGGAACGCGTCAAGCAACGCCATGTCGGAGTCGACGATCATTGGGTCGGTGGAGCCAACAGACTCCAAGTCCACAGCAGGCTCGCTGGCGACGTGAAGCTGGTCGAGGAGGCTCTCAGGGCAGTCGGTGCCTCCATTGGATGCAGGCTCGTCGGAGAGGCGGATCTCGCCAACAAGATTGGCGAGGCAGCTTGCTGCACAGGCGATCTCTGTCCCGTGCAGTGCGTCGAGGCTGACGCCGTCGGACATGCTAGGCTGGCTGTGCTTGCCAGGAAGGAAAAGGGTTCCCGTCCAAAGTAGGTCTTCAGACGACGGTGCACCTGGCCCCATGGTGGGAGCCAAATGTCGGGTGGTAGGTGTGACATATGCCAGCGGGTGGCTTATCATTGTGGGAGCCAGTAAGACATCGCCGGTGCCTGGAAACAGGATAAGACGAAGACATGCACGCCGACGAAACTTACCCAGGTTTGGGGCTCTTTGTGGAGATAACACCCCTAGTCCTGCTCTGCGGGGTCTCCTTGAGCTAGATCAATACAAGTAGCTACAAGAGGCTCCTTGAGCTGTTTGGCTGGAGAATGAAGAAGGGCAGGACTAGCTCTCCTCTCCTCTCTATGTGGTGTCTAAAACTCTAAGAGCTCAACCCTTTGCATGGGTGCCCTGGGGATTTTATATAGGCCTACCCCCAGGGTACAATGGTAATCCATCTGGATATGGGTCCAGGCCGTTAGTGTCTGTAATCACCGACTTCTCCGCCAACTGGTGGGTCCCACCGGCTGCCGGCCTCTTGGCCGATAGGAAGGGCCCACTGTCCGGGAGTCTTGTCGGCGGCTGGTTACTGTAGCCTTACTCTTGGTGACGATGGCTTTGTCGAGGTAACCATGGCTATAGTGCCGCCGCCTGGCAGGCTTTCACTGTAGCCTTAAAACGCCTTATCTGCTTAATGGCGCACAAACTTTCAGGGTGGGGGTGTGCCAACTGTTGGGAGCCGGCTTCCCCTCAGGCCGACTGGTGAAGCTTGGCCGCCTTCTGGTATCTCTCTGGCCAGAGGGGCCCGCCGCCTGCGGGCCGTACTGATGGCCTGTCGTGGGTGATGTCATGGTCAACATGGCAACAATGCTGTGCTGGACGGGGAGTGGCCGCCCCGTACAGCGCACTGTGGCCACGCTTGCTCCGGGATTGGGGGGGGGCAGGCTTCACTGTAGCCACGCCCCGTCTTATCGCCGTTATGTGGGTGCAAACTTTGAGGGTGTGAGCCGGGCCGCCTTCTAGGAGCCGACTTTCTGATGGCCGGCTGCTAGGAGTCGGCCCTTGTTGAGAGGGCTTGCAGAGCCTTGCCGCCTTCTGGCAGCCGGCCTAAAGAAGGTGGGCCCGCGTCTTGGATGCTCGAGGGCGCAGTCGTCCCGATAAGTTTTGAAGAACCGGGGGGAGCTGATTAGGCTACCCGTGGTTATTTACTCCAACAGGGGGCGCAGGGCAAGGGAGCATCTGTAGGGCTGCCACCAGGTCTCTTGGGGCGCCCTAGGGGCTGCCTCCTCCCCTCCCACCTATATATACATTGGGAGGGGGCGCCACACAAGGACATGATACGTCTCCAATGTATCTACTTTTCCAAACACTTTTGCCCTTGTTTTTGACTCTAACTTGCATGATTTGAATGGAACTAATCCGGACTAACGTTGTTTTCAGCATAATTGTCATGGTGTTATTTTTGTGTAGAAATAAAAGTTATTGGAATAACCTGAAACTTAACGGAGTCACGTTTTGGAATTAATAGAAAATATTCGCGAAATGAGAGAGAAGGATTCACGGCATTTTACGATATGGAGCCGAAGCCAAGCCCTATTCTTCCTCGGGAGGGCTGATCTGGAGTCCGTTCGGGGCTCTGAAGAGGGGAATCCATCGCCATAGTCATCATCAACCATCCTCCATCACCAATTTCATGATGCTCACCGCCATGCGTGACTAATCCCATCATAGCAGGCTTGCTGGACGGTGATGGGTTGGATTAGATTTACCATGTAATCGAGTTAGTTTTGTTAGGGTTTGATCCCTAGTATCTATTATGTTCTAAGATTGATGTTGCTATGACTTTGCCATGCTTAATGCTTGTCACTAGGGCCCGAGTGCCATGATCTCAGATCTAAACTTATTATGTTTTCATGAATATATGAGTGTTCTTGATCCTATCTTGCAAGTTATAGGCACCTACTACGTGTTATGATCTGGCAAACCCCGGAGTGACAATAGTCGGGACACTTCCCGACGATAACCGTAGTTTGAGGAGTTCATGTATTCACTAAGTGCTAATGCTTTGGTCCAATACTCTATTAAAAGGAGGCCTTAATATCCCTTAGTTTCCATTAGGACCCCGCTGCCACGGGAGGGTAGGACAAAAGATGTCATGCAAGTTCTTTTCCATAAGCACGTATGACTATATTTGAAATACATGCCTACATTATATTGATGAACTGGAGCTAGTTCTGTGTCACCCTATGTTATAACTGTTGCAAGATGAATGCCATCCGACATAATTATCCATCATTGATCCATTGCCTACGAGCTTTTCACATATTGATCTTTGCTTAGTTACATCTCCGTTGCCACTGTTACGATTGCTACAAAACTGCTACTGTTACTTTTGCCACCACTACTTCCATACTACTTTGCTACTAAATACTTTGCTGCAGATATTAAGTATTTCAGGTGTGGTTGAATTGACAACTCATCTGCTAATACTTTAGAATATTCTTTGGCTCCCCTTGTGTCGAATCAATAAATTTGGGTTGAATACTCTACACTTGAAAACCGTTGCGATCCCCTATACTTGTTTGTTATCAGGACACAACATTCTCTTAGCCATGTGTGGCACCCCCGTCCACCGTTTACTCCCTCGGTCATATTTTCGTAGTGTTAGGTGAAGCCCTGCGGAGATCACATCACCATCACCATCACCACACCGTCGTGCTGTCGGAACTCATCTACTACCTTGCCATCTTGCTGGATCAAGAAGGCGGAGGGTGTCACCGAGCAGAACGTGTGCAGAACGCGGAGGTGTCGTGCATTCAGTACTAGATCGGTTGGAGCGCGAAGAAAGTCCGACTACATTAACCATGTTGTGAAATGCTTCTGCTTACGGTCTACAAGGGTACATAGACATACTCTCCCCCTCGTTGTTATGCATCTCCATGGATAGATCATTGCGTGTGCATATAATTTTTTTTGTTTTCCATGCAACGATTCCCAAGATTCAGATCATTTCTCTAACCTCATCCATCACCAGCCATGCTTTATGGCCTCCTATCACTTCCTCCTTCCATTCTCCACCCTTCCATAACTGAAAATTAATAAGAGCATCGGCATAAGAAATTCATAATTTCATCAATCAAAAAGTGACAAAGACAGAACCGTGTTGCCAATTCACTTGGATGTTAATGAGGTCGATTTTTTTCTCAATGAAATTGTCGCAAAAATGGGTGCTTCCCTTTCAAGTATTTGGGGGTTCCCCTATATTTTGACAAAAAGGAACACCTACAGGCTATGAATGATAGGATCGTTAAAATAATTTCTTATTGGATGTCTAAGAACTTATCATAGAGGTGTAAGTTATTTTTCTCGGACCTTGTCTCACCTTTTCCTAACCAAAATCGATCAATATCTGAATGAAACAAATTCAAACTTTTCCTATGAATGTTTGTGGCGTAAAATTAAAGAAAAAGAGTAATTGGACTGAAGAGATGGATTCCATTTCAATATGATTTTGAGGCGTGCACTGGACTGAAGAGATGGATTCCATTATGGGCCCATTTCTTCGTTTGCGTCTGAGAATCCTGCACCATTTTTGCAATCAATGCAAACTAACCTACGTACACATCTCTTAATAATATATCCCTTCGATTTTCACTGGTGGGTCCTCCCTGCCCCTAGATTCCAACCAATTCTCGACACCGCAACTTGTAACTTAATTCCCGTAAAAATCATCAGCTCCAAAGTAACATAAATTAAATCCAAATTCGTAGATAACCAAGAGCCAACTACAACCATTGGAACGAGCCGAAGGAGCGTCCCCGTCATCGCCTCTCCCTTATCAACACCGAGAAAACTTGGTTCTAGTAGACAGTCGGGAAGTAGTCGCCCTATGGCCCGACACGACCAGCGCACCATTACAATAACTGTCACTCATAAATAGAATCACAGACCGACGGGACTTAACATGTAGACACATAAACACACACACACACACACACACACACACACACACACACACACACACACACAAATGAAGACCGCATCGAAGCAGGTCCATCGAAGACAACCACTGACCGAGATTCACTAGAGACACACTTCCACACGCCCTTCGACGTCACTAGACACACCGCCAGGGCGGGGCGTAGGCATGGAGAAACTTATTCCATCTTCAGGGAGCCACCGCCGTCCTATCTTTATGAGCATGACACCAACCCTAACCAAACTGAAAAGAACACCTAAAAAGGGAATCATCCCTCCGGCAAGGCTCACAATCCACCATGTCCCCATGACCCTAATGCTTTTGGAGACGAGGCTAACCAGCGGCGATGCCGATGAGAGGCAGAAACCCTAGTCGCATGTTTGCCCGAGAGGAGAGAGGAAGGGGTATGAGCCCGTCGCTATTAATCTTTTCTGTTTATAAGTCTATTTGTTTTTTAACTCTAAGTGTGCAATTTTATTTATATATTTAACTTTCGGTGATCAAGTCTAAGTTGACAGGACTTACTCGCTACTAGATCATTGATGGCGTGCGTTGCAGAGCTGATCTATTTAGAATTTTCTTGAAAATAGAAAGAAATTAATCATGAACTTTAATAGAGCGATGAATAGTAAATTTAATTGGTTTGTAAAGGAAGTATCAGGTAGTTTGGCGGTACATGATTTTTTTTCTTTGGTCTAATGGGCTTCAATTGGTGCGAGCAATTGCATAGCATAACAACATGTGAAGAGTTGCCAAAATGAAGTCATGTGTATTGTGATTTGAGATTTGGGATTAGTATTTGTCATGCTCTCATGTAAATCATTTTAGATGGGGTGTTGTAGATATGTTCATTGATTTGAATTGGGAGGGTGACTTATTTGGTTATTTACAATTTGCCTTCTATATGATTTGTGATTGTGGATTGTTTAGTTCTTCAGAATTTGTTCCCTTTGACTGGTGAATATCGTTCTTGATTGTTGTCCCATCTCCTAATACTACAACTTCTGTCCAGAATTAACTGTTGATTGTCACTGAAATGAGTGTATCTACATACTACATGTCTAGATACACTTATTTTAGCGACGGTTAATTCCAGACGGAGGGAGTATTAACTTGTGATCGGTACACCAATGTATCAGTACAAAACAGAAGTATTCAATCAAAATCTTGCAACAGATAGTGTATAGGCCAGTTGAGAAATTGCATTTGGAGGCTGAGCTCCATGGAGGCCTCCAAATGCAAACTTTAAATTTTGTGAAAATTCATATTTTTACATTGCAAAAATTTCTGAAAAAAATACAGAGATAGATGAAGGCATAATGCACTAGTGCGCAAATTTTCAAAACAAAATACATTGAAATAAGGGTTGTGCAAAAAAACAAATCTGAGGCTTTTTATCACATGATACTATTCATCCTCACAAACCATGAATCTGCCTTTTTTGTATAGGTCGCATTTCGACGTATTTCATCCTCAAATTTTACACCCATACACTTAACATCCTTGTTTATTTGTAAAAAATTCAGATTTTTTAAACCATAAATTTTGAATTTAAATTTTTCTGAAATTCGGCCTCCATGAAGGCCGAGATCCAAAATGACATACTCAGGGAAGCTCTCATATATTAAGGACCTCAAATATAGTTTATTGATCGGGTTATAGTGTCCGAGAAGATCATCTCAAAGCTCTATATACAGTATAATATGTATTCAGATCATTTCTCTAACCTCATCCATTACCGGCCACGTTTTATGGCCTCCTATCACTTCCTCCTTCCATTCTCCACCCATCCATAACTGAAAATTAATAAGAGCGCCGGCATAAGAAATTCATAATTTCATCAATCAAAAAGTGACAAAGACAGAACCGTGTTGCCGATTCACTTGGATGTTAATGAGGTTAATTTTTTTCTCAAAGAAATTGCGGAAAATGGGTACTTCCCTTTCATGTATTTGGGGGTTCCCTTATATTTTGACAAAAAGGAACACCTACAGGCTGTGAATGATAGGATCATTAAAATAATCTCTTATTGGATGTCTAAGAACATATCATACAGGTGTAACTTGTTTTTCTCCATCCTTGTCTCACTTTTTCGAGAAAACCAATGGTGATTCTCATAAATACTCTCTTTGTTTGGAATTACTTGTTGCGAAAATGAATAGAAATGTTTGTATTTAGAACTAAAATACATATATATACATTCATTTCTGCAATAAGTAAGTTCACATGGAGGGAGTATCAACTACTCCTCCGATCCAAAATAAGTGTCTTGATTTTAGTTTAAACAAAACTAAAATCACAACAATTATTTTGAATCAGAGTGAGTACCTAACTGGGATTTGGTTTCTAGGGGGAAAGTTGATAATCTAGGTGTCCCTGATCTTAGAGAGTTTAGTATGGTATTGCTTGCCCCCTATGGTAAGAAAAAACAGAGTGATTAACTACCCATTAATAAACATGGTTTTGCTCGTAATTATGAAGCTAGGCTCCCATTTTTTATGGGAACTTTTCTGAAAGCATGCATTAGGAGGAGTTTAAGTTTAAACGAAGAAAAAACATGCAGAACGGAGCTATGCTGAGAGACGGGCATGTTGGAGTGGAGAGACACGTAACTAAGTGCACACGTGTTGTCGGCAGGGGCGGACAAGGAGACTCTGGTGACGACTGATGATGCTACTCTAACTTGATGACCTCTTTAGCTTCTTGCGCAAGTTCGTCGCCCCCGCCCCTCCATTGCGGTACCAGGAATGATCCTCGTATGCCGGTGCCTCCTCGCCGACCGGTCCTAGGTTCGGTTTCGGGTGGACGAGGCTCATCATGGTCTTGAGGGGCGATCACGCCCTGGGATGTTGATTTGCATGAGTAGGTCGTCGATGATGTCTTGGCATGCTTGATGGCGCTATAAGCAGAGATTCGCCCGAGGCCCGGGGCAGGCATGAGGAGCGGTGTCGGCCTCGGTCTGCAACTCTGAGAGTGCACATGGAGGCGACAGTCATGGGATGATCGGATTCGATCGGATTGGGGCGGCGGCTTTTCCTTTTCAGCCGCTGCGTGGGCATATGTGGGCTCGGGAGTCTCTCATTAGTTTTGTTGGCTGGTTTCCGTCGGTTGGTCGGTTTCCTTGTTTCTCTTCTACTGGATTATTTCCGCCGGGATCTATGATGTAACGTCGGATAAAAAATCATAAAACCGGATAAGCGCTCATGTGGGGCGAGGGGTGTATAGACGGGGAACCAAGAAAAGATCGTACACTCGAATGGCAGATTCGTCGCAGCATGGAATGGGGAAATCGATTAGTGCGGAGATGCGCTTATGGGCGAGGCACTAGCCTTACAGTTTGGTCTCAACCTGACAATTACATTTGGGTGTAACCGCATAGAGGTGAACTCCGACAACATCGAGGTGATAGAGACAATGAAGAATGGAAGTCGCTCTTTTGGTCCATCGGCGGCAGTTATTGATGATACATATCACCTTGTGTATGATTTCCCGTATATTATTTTTGAGCATGCTCCTAGAGAGTCTAATTATGTTGCCCTTTGTGTTAGCCAAACTAGATAGAAGTAAGGTGTGTGTGGGGTGGATAGAAGATCCATCCGTGAAGATTGTTGATACTCTTGTAAAAGATAATATCATGATCACCTTGCAATAAAGATTTTTTTGATGTAAAAGAAAGTTGTAGGTGCTCGATTAGACTTCTCGCAGGTGCTCCTGCAGGCCCGCTCCCGCGACTAGGCGCTAGGGTTTCCCCTCCTCCCCTCCCGCCGCCGCCGGCCGCCGGCCTCGCGCCCCGCCTCCGCCCCCCTTCCGCCCTCCCCCTTCCTCCGTCCAGATCCGCCTCGCGCCGCCTTCCCGGGAGGTGGCTGGGGCGGAGCTCGAGCTCCTCACCCGCGGATCCCCTCCTCCCCCACCTCCCCCCGCCGCCGCCGGCGGGCGCCCACGACGCTGGCCCGGGTGGTGCCGGCGGCGGCGGGCTTTCTCGTCCCCGCGCGCGCTTCCTTCCCGGGGCAGGGAGGCGGCGGCGGTGCAGCCCGGCTTGGCTGCGGTCTGGCGACCATGCGGCGGCGGCCGGCGGCAGGCGTGGTGACGGCGCCGCTCCTTGGCGGCGGGGCGGCGTGGTGGTGCTGGGTGGCCGACGATGCGCCCTCGGCCCAGATCTGGGCCCTAGCGGGCCGGCCCCAGGAGGGGCCTCGTTGTCTGCGACGCGTTGAGGAGGAGCGGCTCGGATATGGGGCGTCGGCGTCGACGACGTGCCGGCAGCAGCGCGAAGGCGGGAGCTTTACATGCCCATGAGGGCTCGGCCGGGCCTGTGGGCCTACGGGGCTGGTGTGCTCCTGCTATTGCGTCCGGACGACTACCGTCGCTGACGGTGGAGGTGGGGCCCTCCTGCGTGCCGATGGTGCTGAGGCCCTAGTCCTGGCTCTGCTTCTTCGCCACGCTGTCCTCACTTCGCGGTGCCGTGGTGAGACGGCGTGGGGGCTTCATGACCGCGTTGGCACAAAGTGGTGGTTGGTTTGGTGGCTGGGTCTGGAGCGCCCGAGGTGCGGGTTGGGATCGGGGGAAACCCCTGTCGGCATGGCCGACTCCGGCGCGGTGGCGCCTGTGGGTGCCACCTGACCTTCCGGGAGGGCGTCGGCGGCTACCATTCCTCTCGCCTCGTCGTGTACCGGGGCAAACCCTTGGCAGCAGCGTCATTATCGTCGCGATCCTTCTTGGAGGTGTTGATTGGTGCCGGCGCTTCGGGGTCTTGGAGCCAGTGGAAGAGCCCGGTGGGCGCAGCGATCGCGAGGCTTCTTCGTTTTTGTTGATCCGCCGTTGTCGGCATTTGTTTCTTTTGCTCTTTCTCTGTCGTTTCTTTTGGGCGTGATTGTGCTGTTTCCGCCCCAGCGCCTATCCCTGTATGGTTCGGTTGGTTGCTTTGTATACAAAATGGTGGAAAACCCTTTTTTTAAAAGAAAGTTGTAGATAGAATCCCTACGAACAGAAAGATCATGGAGGAAAGAACACAGACGGAAGACCCACCTCTCTGTGCGACACGTGGCAAACTGAATCTCAAAGCAGCCATTAATCCCCTTCGCCAAATCCCAATTTCTATAGCCCGGGTTCAATGTTCAAAGTTCAAACTCCAGCCGCCGGCGGTGCCTCGGCTGCTCGCCGCATCGTTGCCTGTGCGCTCGTCGAAGACAGGTGCAACTCTCCAGCACGGTTGGCGCTGGCGTCTCCTTGCACTGGTCGGATTCCGAATCCGAGTAAAGAACGAGAATGAGAAGGTAGTATACTATAGTACTATAAAAGGTCAGGACACAAGCCCTGCAATCACAGAACCAATTCCGGCTTCGGTGCGCTGCGAAATCTCCAACCGAGGCCATCGCGAGCAATCAATCGTCCCGGCGGGAGCACGTAGGTGCGCGCGAGACCTGCTCGATCTCTCGCACGACAACATGGAGGCGAGGCAGCAGGCCGGCAGCGCGGCCCTGTGCGCCAGCGGCTGCGGATTCTTCGCCGGCGTGGCGACAAACGATCTCTGCTCCAAGTGCTTCAAGGAACAGCAGCTGCTGGACGTAATGGCCTTTGATGGCGCCATCATGTCCGGCCTCAGGTCGCTGACCATCAGGTTGACGAAAGGCGGAGGCGAGGAGGAGACGCCCGAGAAGACGATCAAGAACCGATGCAGCGCGTGCCAGAAGAAGGTGGGGCTGCTGGGATTCGCCTGCCGGTGCGGGGCCACCTAGTGCGGCGCGCACCGCCACGCCGACGCCCACACCTGCTTCTTCGACTACAAGGCAGCCGGCCGCGAGCAGATCGCGCGCCAGAACCCGCTCGTCGTCGCGCCCAAGATGGCGAGGATTTGAGCGCTTCTACTCACGACATGTACCCCTAGCTGCACCGACTCCTGCGAGAGACGCCCTAGGGATGTACTGTGAAATTAGTATGTGTCCAATTGCATCTCCGTCGTGTCTATCTTTGTGACGACGAGGCTGTGGGTAGCAACGATGCGCCTGTTTTTATTCCATGCAAATTTCCATTACGTTCTTCGCAAGTTGGTACGCATCATGCATTTGGATGATAATTTGCCCAATTTGGCTGCTTAAATTTGTCCACCACATCCAGATCCAATCGGCTAATTTTCTTTTTCTATCACTCCAGTTACCACCGCACGTACGTCATACACGTGATTGTATATTCAATATTCAATAATAACCATAGCTTAACATCACAAGATTTTGACCACCTTGCCAAGAAATTCTCCTCGTCTAACCTTATAGGGCAAACTCTCCTCCCTCTCCCCCCAAACCTCACCGACAAGCCCGTGGATTTGCCTCCCTTTTCTCTGCTATTCTGGCAGCCGGTGGAGCGGTAGGCAGAAGGGAGGCAAATCCCAATGCCTCCACCTCAGTTAGTAGTTTAGATTAGAATTTTTTTTAATCCTCATAGGTGTGGCGTTCAGGTGGATGACGGCGCTTCTTATTCGAGTCTGTCTCCCAGCTCCAATCCTTCTCGAGTTTGTCTGTCTTTACGTAATCGACGGAGCTTTGGCGTAGTTCCTGTTGTCTTCCTGGGGCGATGAGGTTTGGATTTCTTGTCATATGGTAAGATTTGGTGTCTAGGTACTTCATATCTATGTAAGGGTTCAATAATGACGACTACAACTCCACGGCACTAGTCCTTAGCGACACGTGCACGGAAATTTCTGGTTGTCATCTACGAGGTCAAGCCGGCTCCTGCAGGGGAGGGGTGACAGCGGCGCGTCGGCGGCTCGTTCTAGCAGTTGTAGTGGTCGTTCGGTGGTCTCGGAATATTAATGTACTATTTTTTATTATGTTTAAGATGTTTTATACTTTCGGTGAACTTTCATGATAGATATGATCCTTTTGGCAAAAAAAATCCTAGTCCAAGCGATTATAGTCATATATTTTAAATACTTTGGTGTAGTGGTCTTTGGAAGGGGAGGAGGGATGGAGCAGATTCCTGAAGAATTATGAGGCCTAATTATGGAGAGCTATTAAGAGGTAACTACTTTCATCATAAACACTAAGACTAGCCACGGTGGGGAGTAACTTAGACTAGTAACATGCATATATTATTAGTCCATTTTGCTACCTCTATAATGGGGAGTAACATATATGTGGTGTCATGCAACACTTCATTTATTATGTTGTAAACCCATCTTGCCTTGATATGTGTGATGTTACTCATACTACTAGTAACTAGCTATGTTACCACATGACTCTTTTTATTCATTAATTATTTGTCACATTATCTATTTTTTCTAAATATGTGTGATGTTACCACATATGTTACTCCCATTATGAGTAGTCTAAAACTATCCATAATGGAGTAACATCACACAGGTCTAGACAAATAGAAGATGTGGCAAGTAATTAATAAGGAAAGATAGGCATGTGATAACATAGTATGTTACTCACACTATGGGTAAAATCACACACATCAAGACAAGATGAGTCTACAACGTAATAAATTAAATGTTGCATAACGCCACACATATGGTACTCCCCACTATAGTGGTAGTAACATAGACTAGTAACATATGCATGTTACTAGTCTAAGTTACTCCCCACTCTGAGTAATAAAGCAATCTGCATCTTTGGATTAACATACTTTGATAGTTAAGATCATATAGATGTTTTAGTGCAAATGTGTTTAGTGCTAAACATTGAAGCGATGTGCGACGGAGGATTAAAGATACTAGATGTTACCCGGCACGTTGTTGCGAAAATACATGTGTAAATCTATAAAGAATTGGAGAAGTAAAAGTAAGAAATATATTGAGCAATAGAGAATAAGAGTTAAAAAGATAATCTCTCGCTAAGTACCTAGTGCTTTGCAGCAATGAATTCCATTTACAAATTTGACAGTCTGAAGTATAAATGTAATAATCCTGTACCATGTTTTTTTACCATGATCCAAAGGCCCGTATCATAGTAGGTAGATTAGAGGATCTTTGTCCCACATTAGACCAGGTTGCTAACTTAGCACTCTTTTTTAATGAACAAAAGCAATTCGGAAATGGTATAGATGTCATCCATACCATTACATTAGGTAGTTTAGAGGATTTTTGACACACATTAGCTATCCTAAGTTGCTGTCTTAACACACTTTTTCTGAACAAACATAATTCAGAATGGTATGGATGTCATCCATGTGGATGTTCTTGTAATCTGTATGAAAACTCAAAGTTATGTTGAATTTTGTAACTGATACGCACTAAGCAATAATTAACTTAGAATTGCACTGACCAAAATGCAAAAGGGACATTAATTTATAATAAAATTAACCCTTGTTATAAATTTAATCTTTGGTGGATAAAAGCTAATGCGTGCTTCTTTTATTTTGCTTGTTGGTACAGGGTTACCTTCTGCTCTTGATAGGAATCTTGAGAAACAAGATGAATCACTCTAAATCACATAAGGTGGCAAATCGCCTCCAGTTGAGCATAATATGTCTGTTCATTATTCCATGTCAAGCCATTGTACACTACAACACTCGATCGTTAAATGATACTGGAACAATAGGAACACGGAAATAGGATGTAGAGAAATGCTACAACACAATTGCGTATGCATGAACTGGTATGTACAAAAATAATCTGACACCCTGTAGCCATTAGCATAGTGCGCATTGGGAGATGCAAACTCAAACATGGCACTTCCATCCATCCAATAAGCAAAGTTCAATTGGATAGTTTCTGCATAGATGCTACAGAAAAAACAATCAATCTAGCATGATGACTTACTGGTGCAAGACTAAAAGGAGATGAAAAAACACAACGCATTAGATGGCAAAAGGACAAACATAACCAAACCTGGAAAACAAATATATCCAAAAAGAAATAAGATTCGTGTGAATGAACAGGAAGAGGAACCCCGTGGTACTATGATGGATTGAATCCCTTCTAGTTGTCAGTCTATACCAGCCTTGAAGCAAGAGGACTCACGGAATGAGGAAATTGCTTGTTCATTGTTCACTCAGCAAATAATTGGGAATAAAAACAGGAGGAAGCAGGGTGATTAGCGACATGGAGATTGTGGCAGAGAATAAATAGGCGCCCAGTTGCTCCCTTGCCTTCCCGTAGATGGTGGCATTCGATAGGAGAATAAATAGGCTTCCATCATACCTCATCACTGGTAGATTCGTAGTGATGGCAGGAGATGAAGGGGCAAAGTGGCATGCTGGAGGCCTAGTAAATGATGGGCTGCGGGAAAGTAGTGGGAACTGCAGTTACTAAAAAAATAAAGATTGGTGTGTTTCTAAAAGATAAAAGAAAGAAATGCTGACGTGACATACTGCATGGGATGGAAATAGACTTAGTGGGGATCATTATAGGTGATGAGGTAGATAGGCTGCATGTCAAGAGAAATCAAGTAGTGGGGATGTACTTCTTAGGTATACTAGCAAGATGCCCATGCGTTGCACGGAACATCAAGATGCATTTGTATGAATAGTTTATCTTATGGGAGAAAATGATGAACGAGGGAAGGCCTTATTTGCAAATGTGGAGAGGGGTGTGTGTCGTGGAATTATCACGGCAGATGTCCTAGTGAATGGACTTAGTCGTGGAGCCATCGCAACTAGGAAGCTTGAAGGGGTTAATCGGGACAAAGGACACGAGGTTTATACTGGTTCGGCCCCTTACGGTGAAGGTAAAAGCCTACGCTCCAGTTTTGAGTGGGATTGCTTATGTCTCGATAACCAGGGAGCAAATCGCTTGACCTAGCTCTCAAGTTGATGTTACTTGCCCTGAACCGCCGCCGGGTTGTCCCTTTATATACAGAGGCCGACGCCCAGCGGCTCTACAGAGTCCCGACCGGCTTATAAACAATGTCCGGCTCGGTCTCTTAATATTTCTTGTCTTACAAGACAAGTCACACATACATGGCGGTTTATCACTACGGGCCTTAAGTCGCCTCTGGGCTTTGGGCCCTTACTGAACCGCCATCTTCAACCTTGGTCTTGGGCTTCAAGAATACTCATAGGTATAACCCGGCCCCTCCTGGGCGGGTCATACCTAATAGTTATATCCCCAACATTAGGCCCCAGATTGATTTGAACTGGTTCATGTCTATCTTTGATGCTTGAGAAAAATCTTCTGCTCCTTGCTTATGAAGCTTTTTGTAACCCGGCATGACATCATCCTTTGGATTTGTGGTAACCTGCCATGACGTCACCTGTCATAAATACGCGGTTCGTCCAATGTATCTCAACGGATCTTTGTCTTAATGACCATCCGAAAATTGAGGCGTCCTTATAGTTGGATAACTATATTTTTCGGCCTCCTCGTTTTTCGCACCCACTTAACAGTCTTTTCCTTATAAATAGACCCGACTAGGTCTCTTCTCATTCTCCCCGTTCCACATCTTCCTCCTCTCGCCCCCATCTATTACTGGAGCTCCGACGCCATCGCCACAGCGCACCTCGTCTCCGTTGAGCTTGGCCGCTGCATCGACCTGACGTTGACCAGAGAACGGCAGCATTCCTTCTCTGCAGATCTTCCGCAGTAAGTACTTCCCCTTTCGGCGCCATAGATCTACTTTAGGGCTAGCGTGTTCCTTTGTACCGAGTATAGTTCATCCAAGTTCTTGTGTTCTTCTTGCCATGACTTCTTTCGATCCAAAA
Organism: Triticum dicoccoides; assembly: GCF_002162155.2. Lineage (NCBI taxonomy): Eukaryota > Viridiplantae > Streptophyta > Magnoliopsida > Poales > Poaceae > Triticum > Triticum dicoccoides. Next base: position 251,343,872 of record NC_041383.1, read on the forward strand.
AAACCCATAGATCTTATGCGGTTCGTGTTTCGCATCCATTTTGGTTGTCAGTAGATCTCCTTTCCATGTAAGAAAACCCCCATTATAGCACATGAACTCCTCTGGGCCCTGTTTTTAGGTCTAGTAATTTTTCTTTTCTGAACCTTTGTATGATCCAAAATAACAGCTGCAAATTGTGAAACCTGTTTGTACAACACTTAGGAAAAATCCATACTTTGTTAGCTTTATCTAGTCATGGCGACTCTTATCGCCAGATTTAAGTAATGCTCAATTAATAATCTGAACCACCCATGTCGGTTTAAATAGTGCTGAAGGCTTATAGAACCTATGGTGGTTTAACTAACCAGGACATAATTATCCTTATACCATTAGGCCCCTTTGTAAGCCGTTAATTTGAATATGCACAGTAATATTTTTGTCCTGCCCGGCTTAAATTTAAATCGGCACTTTTACTTTGTCTTAGGATTTCAATCGGAATGGCACCCAAGGCACCTACCTCTTGCAACTGGGTTAAATCCATTGTCACCGACAGCACTTTGGATGACTTTGTGAAGACCGGCTATCTGCCGAAAAAAGAAGTCATGCCTTATCATGCTCCTAACCCGGATGAAGAATTTCCTCAACCCAAAGACGGAGAGGTCATTGTTTTCATAGATCATTTGAACCGGGGATTTACTCCTCCCGGCTCAAAATTCTTCAGAGATGTGCTGAACTTCTTTGACCTTCACCCACAATACATCGGACCCAATTCCGTGTCTAATATCTGCAACTTCCAAGTGTTCAGCGAAGTTTACCTTGGTGAAGAACCCAATTTGTTGCTTTTCATAGGACTGTTCTACTTGAACCGCCAGACAAAATGTGCCAGCGGCTAGAGCTTGGAACTTGGTGGAGTTTCGCTCCAGCGCCGCAGGGATGTGATCATTCCCTATGCTAACTTGCCAAGCCACCCCAAAGACTGGAATATGACATGGTTCTACTGCAAGGATACCTCTCCGGCTGATGAGAACCCTCTGCCTGGCTTTTGTGCCCTTCGTCTTGAAACCAATCATCCTTTGCTTGGTCCGGGTTTGGCTCGCCTGGCGAGTTATTCCGTTGAGCCGCCGCACCGGCTTGATGTGTGAATACACTGGCGTCAAGAATGGTCCGCTGTGTCACAGCCCTGACGACTTACCTGCCCATGTCATTGATGATATGACCAAGTCTCTTCTTAATGAGAGTCTGGCGGACTGCGGGAAGGTGGGTGTCGGTGTCAAAACCGGCGGATCTCGGGTAGGGGGTCCCGAGCTGTGCGTCTAGGCGGATGGTAACAGGAGACAAGGGACACGATGTTTTTACCCAGGTTCGGGCCCTCTCGATGGAGGTAAAACCCTACTCCTGCTTGATTGATATTGATGATATGGGTAGTACAAGAGTAGATCTACCACGAGATCAAGGAGGCTAAACCCTAGAAGCTAGCCTATGGTATGATTGTTGTTCGTCCTATGGACTAAAACCCTCTGGTTTATATAGACACCGGAGAGGGCTAGGGTTACACATAGTCGGTTACAATGGTAGGAGATCTACATATCCGTATCGCCAAGCTTGTCTTCCACGCCAAGGAAAGTCCCATCCGGACACGGGACGAAGTCTTCAATGTTGTATCTTCATAGTCTTGGAGTCCGGCCAATGATGATAGTTCGGCTATCCGGACACCCCCTAGTCCAAGACTCCCCCAGTAGCCCCTGAACCAGGCTTCAATGGCGACGAGTCTGGCGCGCATATTGTCTTCGGCATTGCAAGGTGGGTTCCTCCTCCGAATAATTCGTAGAAGATCGTGAACACCAGGATAGTGTCCGGCTCTGCAAAATAAATTCCACATACTACCGTAGAGAGAATAAAGTTTACACAAGTTCAATCTGCTGACGTATTTTGTGGCGTGACATCACACCACAACCAAGGCTTTACTTGAATCGTTTTTATTATTCCACCTCAGCGCGTTTAGAGAAGCGGTTTCCTTGGCACGTCTTGTCGAAGCAGAGATCGTGTCCCCTTATTTCGGGATTCTCATCAATACAGACGTGGGTAACCCAACCGCGCCATTGATTGTGGCGCTTGGGAGATAAGCGAGTTTTACCAGGCTGGTGGGGACGCATAGTTTCATCCGCCCATATATAAGAGGACTACCTACGCCTTCTTCCTCCTTTGCTTATCCATCTCCGCGCACTGGAGCTCCAGCGCCCAAGTCCGCACATCTCACCTCGACCTGCTCCAACCATGTCCGGGGCGGGAGGCAAGTGGATGGCCTCCTCCGTTACGGAGGGGCACAACAAGAAGCTGCGTAGCGCCGGATATTTGTCCAGCGACATCACGCACCGGCTCCCCGACGAGGGGCAGCTCATCCCCACCCCCGGGCCCCATGAGAGGGTGGTATTCCTTCCCCATTTCCTCTGTGGACTGGGCTTCCCACTCCACCCCTTTGTCCGGGGGCTCATGTTCTACTACGGCCTGGATTTCCATGATCTGGCCCCGAATTTCTTCCTCAACATCTCGGCGTTTATCGTCGTGTGCGAGGCCTTCCTCTGCATCCAGCCCCACTTCGGCTTGTGGCTAAAGACCTTCAATGTCAAGCCGAAGGTTGTGAAGGGCAGCCAAGCGGAGTGCGGAGGCGCCATGGTGGGCAAGATGCCCAACGTCACTTGGCTCGAGGGCACCTTTGTGGAAACCATCAAAGGGTGGCAATCAGGGTGGTTCTACATCACCGAGCTGCGTGACCCTGAATGGGCAGCGGCCCCCGAATTCAGATCTGGCATCCCCATGCGGCTCACTTCCTGGAAAGAGAAGGGCCTGCAATGGGGCGATTCGGAAGAGCTGACTGGACTCCAATCCTGTCTCCAAACCCTGGTGAACAAGAAGCCCAAGCTTGTCAATGTAATCCAGGTCATGCTCATCCGCCGGATTCTCCCCTGCCAACAGCGGGACTTCAATTTGTGGGAGTTCGATCCGGCACAGCACCAAACCCTGAGCGGCCTCTTTGACACTACGTACGAAGACGCCTGGAGGGTGCTGTTCAAGGGAGCTGAGGCCCCCGCATCCGCTACTGAAGATCGCGGATTCAGCTCGCAGCGTCCAGCTGGCGAGGTAAGCCATGTTATCCTTTATAGGACACTTGCTTTTCATAGTTTGACTCTATGCGGGATCTAAACTCCCAATACCTTTAACAGGCCTGGCAGAAGACGTCCGGACTGGTTAACTGTCCGGCTCCCCTTCCAGAAGACCCAGCGGATGCCCGTCTAACAGGGCTGCTGGTCCCGGCACTTTAGGTGGTGCCGAAGAAGAAGGCCAAGAAGAAGGCCACGGGAACCCGGAGGAGTTCCCGGCGCCAGGTGTTATCGGATTCATCGTCCGATGACTCCGAGGCAGACTCCTCCCACAAGGACGAGGAGGAGGAGAAAGAGGCCTCTCCCCCAGCGGGGGGAGAGAAGAAGAGGAAGGCCTCCCCAACGGGGGAGGCCGAAGGGTCCAAGAAGGGAAGGACCCTTCCCCCGGACTGCTCTACCAACGCCGGCGACGGCGACGAGGAGTGGCCTGTCGTGGTTCTAAGTCTGACAGTAGAATGGGGGTAGGTATGGAGAGGCAAGATCCTAGCTATGGAGCAGTTGTAAACACAAGAGATGTATGAGTTCAGGCCCTTCTCGGAGGAAGTAACAGTCCTACGTCTCGGAGCCCGGAGGCGGTCGACTGGATTACGAGTGTATAGGTTACAAGGGTGCGAACCCTTTACACTGAGGAGGGGGTGGCTTATATAGTGTCTGCCAGACCCCTCCGGCCCTCAGTTATGCAGGGTTTAAAGTACATTAAGGCTAGGCGTTACTGGTAACGCCTTACATAAAGTGTCCTAAATGCCATAAAGACTACTTAATCACAGACCGTTTGGATGCAGAGTGGCTCTTGATCTCCTGATGGTCGAGTGAGTCTTCATAGTCGAGTCCATCGAGTGAAGTCCCTCTTGGTCGACTGGAATGCAGTTTCTTCTGAGGGTGTCCTTGGGAAGGGTACTTAGGACAGGTCTATGACCCTATCCTAGGTACATGACTTCATCATTAGCCCCCGAATGGATCGAGGTTTGAGTGAGGAAGGAGTTGATGATATTTCCGGCTTGCTTTTGTGTTCTGAACATGTATCATCTTGGACCAATAATCTTTTCGTTGATAACAACAACTTTTCTTTCAGTCGCCTTGATCCATTCTTCTCTCCCATCGAGTGAACTTTTGAACTTAGTAAACTTCCGAGCGATGGATCGCAGGAAATCTCTCGTCTGACAGATTGATCTGCTGTTAGCGGATTTCGTGGGATCTGAATTTTGGGAAGCGCGCGAAGCGGGGCGGACCGCGGTGCTCGGATGGGATAGGGCATAGACGCCTCGATTCTCGTGCCGCCTTTTTCACCACGTATCGCGTACGTGCGACTGTTTCGGGATGTGATTGGATTGCCTGGGCCCACTTGTCATCCACTCGGAAGCCCCTTATAAAATGCGCCCGGCGAGGGTTTTTGAACAGTACCTCCCCACTTCTCCTTCTGTCCTCTCCACCTCCGCCCACAATGCCTGCTCTCGTCTCCACCCAACCACTCCTCGTACGCTTCACCGGCAACAATGGTGAAGGAGAAGACGGCGGCTCTGGAGCGCGCGAAGAAGGTGACGGCGACGGGGAAGGCGAAAGGGAGAGCGACCAGTCGGGGCGGATCCTCGTCAAGGTCCTGCCTGCCGCACGGTTGGGTTCAAGGGGATTGGATCCGCTCGATCATCACCGAGAAGGATCTCACTGAGATGGCCAACGAGGGTTTGATCCCTCACGGGGCAGCGAGGCTCCCGTGGAACGAGTGGCAACCACAGCCGCAGGAGGGTGAGTGCGTTCTTCTGGCTACTCACGTCGACCGCGGGTTCTCCCTGCCTCCGAGTGTTTTCTTCCGTGGTTTCTTGAATTTCTTTGGGGCGCAACTCCACCATTTCAATCCAAATTCCATCGCCTACCTTGCTGCCTTCGTGTCCATGTGCGAGAACTTCCTGGGCTGCCGATCGCACTGGGGTCTGTTTAAGCACATATTCACTTGTCGCTCACAGACAGTGAAAAAGGCGAATCCAGATGACGATAGGACTAAGGTTATTCAGATGTGCGGGGGTCTTGGGATTCAGATGAGGAGCAAGAGTACTTTTCCGGCCATGACTCTTCCTGAGTCGGTCAGAGGGTGGCAGTCGACTTGGTTCTACTGTCAAGACGAGTTGACACCGGGGCAGTCGACTGGTCTCCCTCCATTTTCCATGGACCGAGTGAACAAGCCCTCTTCTCTGAAGGTGCTCCCTGAGGAGAAACCCCAAGTAAAAATGTTGATGGAGCGTGTAGTCCAGCTAGTTTGGGAAGGAGTGACGGGCATGGATCTTCTGGAGGTCTTCCTTAGGAGGCGCATCCAGCCACTTCAGTACCGAGGCCACCCAATGTGGCTATACTGTGGAACCGAGGATGAAACTCGGGTCCATCCAGAAGCAGTCGACGACGCCACACTGGAGAGGTGGATGGCCGCGGTCACAGGGAATAAGGACAACCCTCGAGGAGCCAGGAGGATTCCACCACTCGACCATTCCTACACTCCGGACACGGTATGCTCACTTTATCCTCAATTGTAATCTTGCTATAATCATCTGCTTTTGCTGCAAACTGGTGAATTGATCTTTGCTTTGTTGTCTGTCCGGCCACCACCGAATTATATTCGATGCCCAATGGAGCGCAGACGCCGACTGAGGAGGAGGAAGGAAGTGGGGGCGAAAGCCAGGAGGTGTGGGACCCGGATGCCGTTGATGATGATGATGATGATGACTCTGGTGAGGAGGAAGAAGAGGAGGAGGAGGAGGAAGTTGTACCTCCTCGCTCGGAAAGACGTTCGAAGCTCGTCCATGACCCTGCAACCGAACGTGGTAAGGGGGTCGCGACTGTCGCGCAGTCGACTAAGCGCCCTCGGACCACTTCCCCAGCGCCGACTAAGAAGGCTCTGAAGCAATCTCGAGTGGCGCCATCAAAGCCGGCGAAGGTCTTGCCGAAGATGAAGGTGGCGATTCCCACCATATCAGGGTAATAGTGCTACTTGAGTCTTCTTGTTCTACATGAGTTTATTTTTGGTCGACTCATGAGTTAACCGACTGATTTTTGGAATTGCAGTGCTGCTACTTCTGATACCTCGGCCAGGGCTGAAGATCATGAGATGGAAGACATTGCTACTTCAAAACCTGGTATGACTTTCATAATCCCGTCTTCAGTCGATTGGCTCTTTGTCTCTAATTTTGATTCTTTTCTGTAGCTCCGTCCAATGTCGTTATTACCCTTCCTGACAACGACGATGAAGAACCACTGAGGCCAAGGAGGAACAGGAAAGCGTCTGCTGGCAAGGTGACTCAGGGCGTGCCAGCCTCTAAGACACTGGTCGCGGAGGGAGAGAACATCACTCGGCCTACCGTATGTTTTGCGGTACCATTGACAAGTGCTCGCCCCTCATCGTCGAGTGCTGCACAGCCGTCACTTTTCTCGACCCACTTCGTCCCAGAGGACCAAGCCAGTGCTGCGAAAGAAGCAATACGCCAGGCGGGAGTCATGATGGAGCAAGTGAAGGCCATCCGAGAAGCAAGCCAGGCCGCCTATGACTCCAGCTCAGCTCTTCAGAGTAACGTTCAGGTCAGTCGGTCATCGCCTGTTCTGTTAGGATATGATATTTGAACATTCTTCGTTCTGAAATCCATAGTGATTGTCCTACACCCACTGGGTGTGTTGACTGGAATTCCGGTTTAGTGGGGGCACGCTGAGTGCACCCACTGGGTGTAGTCCCCTAGGCTATGGTGGACTGCTGGCAGTCGACCATAGGCTTTATAAGTTAAGTTTTTCCTTCATTCGACTAGGTCGAATGGATTTCCCAAACCGGTGGGGGCACGCTGAGTGCACCCACTGGGTGTAGTCCCCGAGACTGTGGTCGACTGCTGGCAGTGGACTACAGTCTGAAGAGCATCTCCTGTTTTTTTGTTGTTGGTCGACTGGTCGACTCTGGCTTGATAGAACTAGTGGGGGCACGCTGAGTGCACCCACTGGGTGTAGTCCCCGAGACTATGGTCGAATATTTGTATTCAGCCGTAGTCTTAGAAACGTATGATTTTTCCTTAGTCACTCAGAAGGGAATTGTCTTTGACATTTTGTCGATTGGTTCTTCATAGAAATCCTGCGACCTTGCGGCTCGTTACACTGAGTTGGAGAACAAACACATCCAGCTCGAGCTTGATCTGAAGCTGGCCCAGGAGAATTTATCGAAGGCGAAGGAGGAAGCTAAAGGTATGTTTGGTGAGGCTTCGACGACTGCCTTTGCCCCTCATTTGTTTCAAAGTCTGATCTTGCTGTAACTTTGCAGGCAAAGTGAAGGAGGCCCAGAAGAAGAAAGACCTTGAGTTGGCTGAGATGCAGAAAACAGCTTTAGAGAAGACCAAGCTCGCAGACGAGAAGTTGGCTTCAGTCACCAAGCTTGAAGAAGAGAACACCAATCTGAAAGCTGCTCTTGATTTTGCCAACAAGGAGGTCAATCGACTGAAAAGTGATAAAATTGCCCTGAGTGACAAGGCCAGTGAGTTGGTGGGGAAGAAGAACGATCTGGAGGCTTATCTGGGCGGACTCGCCAAGAAGCTATTCCTCATGCTCGAAGGTAATCTTTTGCACCAAACAGGTATTTCAACTGTGATCTTTCCATTCGACTGTTGTTTTGACTCGGTGGTTGTGCTTGCAGAATTTTGCCAAAACTTTGAAGAGGAGACTGGTCGACTGGAGCCTAACCTGGACCCCATCAACTCTCCGGTGAATGATGAAGTCGCCATGAACGTGCTCCGGCTCGAATCTCGTGTTGCTGCCGTCGTTGATTATCTTGCAAGGCTTAAGGTCGCCACTTCCCGCATCGACGCTACGCTCTGGCCCAGGGAGACGCTCCAGAATGACCTCGAGTCCCTGATGACTCGACTGAACACAGTCCCAGGCCGAGTGCGGGAGTGGAAGAAGTCTTCTGCCAGGTGTGGAGCAGATGTTGCTCTATCTCTGGCCCGAGTCCATTGCAAGGATGCATGAGAAGACAAGTTGGCGGCTCTTCGGGTGGCTAACACCAAGAAGCACGATTTTCGGTCTTTCATGGAGACCTTCATCGCCGCTGCGACTCGGATTGCTGATGGAATCGACCTTGACGAGTTTGTTGCACCTTCCAGCCCTCCACAGGAGGGGTAAAAAACTTCTTGAGCTCGACACTTTAAATTTGCCTCGGTATGCCGAGTGATTTTTGTAACCGACAAACCTTAACAGGCTTATCGCCTGAGCACTTTCGGTTCCGTTAGGTATTTATCCAAACTTGGATTCGACGTTTGAATATGCTTGCATTTGGTTTGAAATGTCTTTTGCAGGTTAAAGCGAGGCGCTTATTGCAATCGACTTGTTCCCTAATTCACTTAGGCAGGCACTGGGCTGCAGCTAAGCCTCTGAGTGTGAGGTTTGCTCTCCACTCGGTAGGATTTTCAAAACTTAGGCAAGCACTGGGCTGCAGCTAAGTCCCCGAGTGGGAGGTGTGTTCTCCACTCGGTAGGATTTTCAAAACTTAGGCGATCACTGGGCTGCAGCTAAGCCCCCGAGTGGGAGGTCTGCTCTCCACTCGGTAGGATTTTCAAAACTTAGGCGAGCACTAGGCTGCAGCTAAGCCCCCGAGTGGGAGGTTTGCTCTCCACTCGGTAGGATTTTCAAAACTTAGGCGAGCACTGGGCTGCAGCTAAGCCCCCGAGTGGGAGGTCTGCTCTCCACTCGGTAGGATTTTTAAGGTGTCTTATGGAAAACACATTGTACTTGTGGCGTAGCTCGGAGGAGAGGGTAGCAGTCGACCTGCACCTCGTCCTCCTTGCAGAGCGCACGTTGTACTTGTGGCGTAGCTCGGAGGAGAGGGTAGCAGTCGACCTGCACCTCGTCCTCCTTGCAGAGCGCATGTTGTACTTGTGGCGTAGCTCGGAGGAGAGGGTAGCAGTCGACCTACACCTCGTCCTCCTTGCAGAGCGCACGTTGTACTTGTGGCGTAGCTCGGAGGAGAGAGTAGCAGTCGGCCTGCACCTCGTCCTCCTTGCGGAGCGCACGTTAAATTGAAACTTAGGCGAGTGCTTGGGCTGCAGCTAAGCCCCCGAGTGGGAGACTGGCTCGCCACTCGGTAGGATTTTATTGAAACTTAGGCGAGTACTTGGAGTGCAGCTAAGCCTCCGAGTGGGAGACTGGCTCGCCACTCGGTAGGATTTTATTGAAACTTAGGCGAGTACTTGGACTGCAGCTAAGCCTCCGAGTGGGAGACTGGCTTGCCACTCGGTAGGATTTTATTGAAACTTAGGCGAGTACTTGGACTGCAGCTAAGCCTCCGAGTCGGAGACTGGCTCGCCACTCGGTAGGATTTTATTGAAACTTAGGCGAAACGAATTCGCAGCTAAGCCCCCGAGTGGGAGGCCGGCTCGCCACTCGGTAAGGATTTTTTCTTTTACAAACTTAGGCGAAATGGATTCGCAGCTAAGCCACCCACTGAGGGGAATTTTACTGAACAATAAAAATTGTTGGGGAAATTATGACACTATTATCTTGCAAAACATGAACTACAGAAGTACTTTTATTACAACTCATCCGAGTGAAAACTTTAAGTGTAAAATGGGCGGAGTAGCTCCGCGTTCCAAGATCGGGGCTCGTCGATTTTGTGCTCGACGTTGTAGAGACGGTACGCTCCGTTGTGGAGAACCTTGGTGACGATAAAGGGTCCTTCCCAAGAAGGAGCAAGCTTGTGTGGTTTCTGCTGATCCACTCGGAGAACTAAATCTCCTTCCTGGAAGGCTCGACTCTTCACGTTTTTGGCGTGGAAGCGACGCAAGTCTTGTTGGTAGATGGTCGATCGGATCAGAGCCATCTCCCTTTCTTCCTCGAGGAGGTCGACTTCATCTTTCCGCGCTTGTTCTGCTTCAGCTTCGGTGTAGAGCTCAACTCGAGGAGCGTTGTGGAGTAGATCACTCGGTAAGACCGCCTCAGCTCCATAGACCAAGAAGAAAGGAGTTCTTCCAGTCGACCGGTTAGGCATGGTCCTTAGACCCCACAGTACTGAGGGGAGTTCATCGACCCATGCTCCAGCCGCATGCTTGAGGTCACGCATCAGTCGGGGTTTCAACCCTTTGAGGATCAAGCCGTTGGCCCGCTCCGCTTGTCCATTCGACTGGGGATGGGCGACTGAAGCGTAGTCGACTCGTGTGCCTTGAGATGTGCAGAACGCCCTGAATTCCTTCGAGTTGAAGTTTGATCCATTGTCAGTGATGATGCTGTGTGGGACTCCATATCTGAATATCAGTTCTCTGATGAAGCTGACGGCAGTACCGGCGTCAAGGTTCTTGATGGGCTTAGCCTCAATCCACTTGGTGAACTTGTCGACTGCTACCAGTACATGTGTGAAACCGCTTCGTCCTGTTCTCAAGGGACCAACCATATCCAAACCCCATACTGCGAAGGGCCAGACGAGTGGAATGGTCTTCAGAGCTGATGCAGGCTTGTGTGATATGTTGGAGTAAAATTGGCATCCTTCGCATTTGTCGACTATTTCCTTTGCCATTTCATTCTCCCTTGGCCAATAAAATCCGGCTCGGTATGCTTTGGCCACAATGGTCCGAGAGGACGCATGATGGCCACAGGTCCCCGAGTGGATGTCATCAAGGATTATTCGACCTTCTTCTGGCGTTATGCACTTCTGACCAACTCCAGTCGCGCTCTCTCTGTATAGCTGTCCTTTAATCACAGTAAAGGCCTTGGATCGACGGACGATCTGTCGAGCCTCTTCCTCGTCCTCCGGGAGCTCTTTTCTCAGGATATACGCGATGTATGGAATTGTCCAGTCGGGAGTGATCACCAAAGCCTCCATGACCAAGTCGACCACTGCTGGGACTTCAACCTCAGTCGGATATGTGGCACTCTTGGGCTGCGGAGCTTCTTCGGTCAAAGGATCTTCTTTGACTGATGGAGTATGGATATGCTCCAAGAACACATCGCTGGGAATGGCTTCTCTCTTGGAACCTATCTTCGCCAAATCATCAGCCGCTTGATTCTTCAGTCGGGGTATATGATGGAGCTCTAACCCCTCAAACTTCTTTTTCAGCTTCCTCACTGCATTGCAGTATCCAGTCATGGCTGGGCTTCTAACGTCCCACTCCTTCATCACTTGGTTGCCCACCAAATCTGAGTCGCCATAAACCATAAGGCGACGGATGCCGAGTGAAATGGCCATGCGCAACCCATACAAAAGGGCCTCGTATTCTGCCTCATTGTTGGAGGAATCAAAGTGAATCTGGAGCACATATCTAAGCTTATCTCCTCTGGGGGAAACCAGGACAACCCCAGCACCGGAACCATTTAACATCTTAGAGCCATCAAAGAACATGGTCCAATGCTCCGAGTGAACTTGAGTCGGCTGCTGTTGTTCAATCCACTCGGCAAGGAAATCTGCTATTGCTTGGGACTTAATGGATTTCTTTGCCTCAAACTTGATATCAAGGGGAAGGAGTTCAATCGCCCATTTCGCCACTCGACCAGTTGCATCTCTGTTGTGCAGAATCTCTGAAAGTGGAGCGTCGCTGACGACTGTAATGGAATGATCAGAGAAATAATGAGCAACCTTCTTCGTGGTCATGTAGATCCCATACACAAGCTTCTAGTAATGAGGATATCTTTGCTTTGATGGAGTCAAAACTTCATACAGATAGTACACTGGGCGCTGAACTTTGAGGGCTTTCCCTTCTTCTTCCCGCTCGACCGTAAGTACTGTACTGACGACTTGTCCTGTGGCTGCAATATAAAGCAACAGAGGCTCTTTGCTAATTGGAGCAGCAAGCACCGGCTGGGTGGAGAGCAGAGCTTTTAGCTCAGCAAACGCTGCATCAGCTTCTGGAGTCCACTCGAACTTGTCTGCCTTCTTCATCAGTCGGTAAAGAGGCAATGCCTTTTCACCGAGTCGTGAGATGAATCGACTTAATGCGGCCAAGCATCCAGTAAGCTTCTGGACATCGTGCACCCGCACGGGGCGTTTCATTCGGAGTATAGTGCCGATTTTTTCTGGGTTAGCATCGATTCCTCGTTCGGAAACAAGAAAACCGAGTAACTTGCCACCAGGAACTCCGAATGTGCACTTTGATGGATTGAGCTTGATATCATACCTCCTGAGGTTGGCAAATGTTTCAGCGAGGTCAGTCAGTAGGTCGGAACCCTTTCGCGACTTGACCACGATATCATCCATGTACGCTTCCACATTCCGACTGATTTGAGTGAGCAAACACTTCTGAATCATTCGCATGAACATGGCTGTGGCATTCTTGAGGCCGAATGGCATGGTGATATAGCAGAAGCACCCGAATGGAGTGATGAAAGCTGTTTTTATCTCATCAGGTCCGTACAGACGGATCTGATGGTACTCGGAATAAGCGTCTAGAAAAGACAATCTCTCGCATCCCGCGGTCGAGTCAACAATTTGATCGATGCGAGGGAGAGGAAAATGATCTTTCGGGAAGGCCCGATTGATGTGTTTGAAATCAATGCACATGCGGAGTGACTTGTCCTTCTTGGGCACCATGACGACATTGGCGAGCCACTCGGAGTAGTATATCTCTCGGATAAATCCTGCCGCCAATAGTCGAGCCACCTCCTCACCAATGGCTTTTCTCTTCTGGACGGCGGACCGTCGGAGATGTTCTTTGACTTGTTTTGCTGCTGAGTCGACTCTAAGGCGATGCTCAGCCAGTCCCCTGGGAACACCCGGCATGTCAGCTGGCTTCCATGCAAAGATGTCCCAGTTCTCATGAAGGAACTGGATGAGCGCTTCTTCCTATTTAGGGTCGAGTGTTGTGGAAATATGGGTCGGAGCTGTATTGGTGTCGGTCGGGTGAATGTGAACGGGCTTTGTCTCACCGGACGACTGAAATGCTGATTCTGTGGCAGGCTTCTTAGCCCGCAACAAATCACTCGGATCTGCATTTTTCTTATATCCCTCTAGCTCGACTGTTGTCACCTGGGAGTCGGCAGTTTTCGAGCCTTTCTGGAAACACTCTTCTGCTTTTTTCCGATCACCAGTGATAGTGATCACGCCTTTGGGGCCGGGCATCTTCAGTTTGAGGTACACGTAACATGATCGAGCCATGAACCGTGCGTAAGCTGGTCTCCCCAAAATAGCGTGGTAAGCACTCTGAAAATCCACGACTGCAAACGTCAGCTTCTCTTTGCGGAAATGCTTCGAGTCGCCGAACACCACGTCCAGAGCTATCTGACCGAGTGACTCAGCTTTCTTTCCAGGTATAACTCCATGAAAACTCATGTTGCTGGTGCTCAGTCTGGACATCGGAATGCCCATTCCTTTCATCGTGTCCTCATATAATAAATTCAGTCCACTACCACCATCCATTAGCACCTTCGTCAGTCGAGTGCCTTCGACGACCGGGTCGACCACCAAAGCTTGCCTCCCAGGGGTGGCTATATGAGTCGGGTGATCGGACTGGTCGAATATAATGGGAGTTTGGGACCATCTCACATAACTGGGCGTCGTCGGGGCCACCATATTCACCTCACGATTGATAACTTTCAGTCGGCTTTTGCTCTTCACATCAGCAAAGATCATCAGAGTGGAGTTAACATGAGGATATCCTCCATCACTGTCCTCCTTGTCTTCGGCTTTGTCCGACTCCTTTTCCTTGTCCTTGGGCTGTTTACCTTGGAACTGCTGGATCAGGAGCCTGCACTGCCGAGTGGTATGCTTTGGGTAAATGAAATTACCCTCTTCGTCTTTCTTCGTGTGGATGTGACACGGCAGATCCATCACCTCATTTCCTTCTTTATCCTTCACCTTCTTAGGGTTCCAGGATCCTTTGGGTTTTCCTTTGAACTTGCCCTGAGTCACGGCCAGAGTCTCTCCAGGGGCCGCTGGCTCGGCTTTCCGCTTCTGCTTTCGACTGGAGTTCCCTTTCTCCGACTGACTAGGCTTATACTTGCCGCTCCGGAGTCGGTCCTCTTCTTTGCTGTTGGCATACTTGGTAGCAATTTCCATCATCCGACTCAGGGTCATATCTCCGGTCCGACCAAACTTCAAACTCAATTCTCTGTTCTTAACACCATCCTTGAAGGCGCAGACTGCCTAATGATCAGACACGTTCTCCACGGTATGATGCAAAGTGATCCATCTCTGAATATACTCTCTCAAGGTCTCATTCGACTTCTGCACACAAACTTGCAGCTCTGTCAGTCCAGTAGGTCGCTTGCAAGTTCCCTCGAATGTTCTGACGAACACTCAGGAAAGATCTTCCCAAGTGTAAATGCTGCTAGGAGTTAACTGATTCAACCACGCCCTGGCCGAACCTTCCAACATGAGTGGTAAATGTTTCATAGCCACTTCATCATTTCCGCCACCAATCTGCACCGCCACTCGGTAGTCTTCAAGCCAAGTTTCAGGCTTAGACTCACGGGTGAACTTGCTGACTCCAGTCGCCAACCTGAAGTTGGGGGGAATCACCGCGGCTCTGATAGCCCTGCTGAAACATTCCGGACCAGAAACATGCACTCGGCTGCTAGTGGGCGCATCTCTGTCATGGCCACCTCGATGAGCCCTATTCCGATCGACCAAGCCTTGCACGATGATGGATCGCGCGTTAAAGCCTAGTTCCCTGGGGTCGACCGGAGCTCTTCGTCCCACACTGAGTTGGCGCCTGTCATCTTGCTGCCGATGAGCGTAGGACCCACCCCTCGGGGGAGGAGTGGGCACTCGACGCCTATCATCGCGATCGTATCGGTCACCATATTGGTCCCGTCGATTCTCGCGCCCTTCACGCCGCGGAGGCGATCTAGGGCTGTGAGCCGACTGAACCGTATTCGCAGCGACGGATCGACTGTGAATCCTGTTGCGTGACTGCGACACAGCTGAATTCTGATCACCTACTGCTCGGAGCAAATCTCTAATCTGCATCAAGCCTCTGCCAGCCTCCGACTGAGAGTGCTGAATCGACTCTGCTATACGGGTTATAGCTGCTAAATTCTGAATCGGGGTTCGATACCTGAGTCGGCTGCGGGAAGAGTTGATGTCGACTGGAGTCGGGTACTCGTTGCCGCGCGCGCTCGTCGAGTGCTCGCTGGAGATTCTCCAGACGAGTGCGTTCAGCCAATTTGGCCAAACGCGCCTCCTCCAAGGCACGAGCCTCGGGGGTTTCTCCTGCGATGGGAGTATGCAGGGCATCCATGTTCCTGCGGTGAAGTTCTTCCCTTTGCAGGGAGTTAAGTGGCTCGGGTTGATATTCCTCATGGACTTGCAAAGGGAAGGTGAGTAACAAGGACTTCGCGGCAGACACTATACAAGGAAGGTATTAAAGTTGAGTAACACCGTATTAAAGTTGTACCTTATAGAAAAGAATTTAGTTGCAAGAGAAATGACAAGGATAACGTGGGTACTCCAGGGGCTACGAACGAGGTGGCGACCCTGAAGGAGGCGGTGTCCGCTGCCGAACGCAATGCGGCCACAGAACGCGCCGGGCGAGAGAAGCAGGAGGCGCGGGTGGCGGAGGTACAACAAGAGCTCCGGGCTCTCATGGAAAAACACGAGAATTTGGAGCATGACTCGAAGACTCGAGAGTCCGAGCTTGCGTCGGCTCTTGAGAGCGCCAAAGCCGCGAAGGCCGAAGCCCACAAGGCCCTCCAGGAAATCAAGGAATTGAAGAAGATAGCGGCGGGTAAGGCATTCTTCATGCAAATCAAGCATGTAAAAGTGAATTACCTGTTACTTACCCGAATTCGGAGCTCTCCAGGAGCGTTCGCAGATCTGCCCCGCAGCGTGTCCAACGCTACCACTTTCTACAGAGCCGAAGAGGGGAGCTCGACGGAGAAGGTGTTCTGGTCTCAGTATTCCGGTGCCCCTTAGCGACCAGCTGAAGCAGCTGGTCGAGCTCCACAAGGTGGCCGAACAGGCCATGAAGGGCCTTATAGTTTGGCTATGGCCCAAAGAGGCCATGCCTGGGAGCTACTTCGGCCTGGTGCGGCGGCTGGTGGATGCGTGTCCCTGGGTTGAAGTCATCAAGCACTCCGCCTGCATTGAAGGTGCCCGTCGGGCCCCTGCCCGTGCTAAAGTGCACTGGGGCAAGATGGATGCTGAGAAGCTTGTGACGGACGCGCCACCGCCGGGCAAGGAGTATCGCACACCCGAGATGTATTGTAAGGGTGTCCTGAAGGGTGCCCGCATTATTGCGGGTGAGTGCTCCAAAGATGTAATATTTGAGTAGACTCTCATTTTGTTATCCTGTGCGCTGAAAACTTTGTTCATATGCACTAAGCAACGCTTGTTAATTTAAAATATGACCTTCTGTGCGGTCGTTTACCAAATCTGAGAGATGGCAAGTCGTCGGCTTCAGCCCCCATGCCACGAGTGCTGGGGTGTTCGGGATAAACTTGAGCGCTCTTGTTCCTATTTTTGGGTCCATCTAGGGAGGCGCTCAACACAACGAACAAGGCAACCGGACTTATAGTGCTTGAACACTCTCACTTAGCCATAGAATTCTATAATTTTAAATTTCGGCGAAGCCCCTAGTGTTCGGAAGGCCGAATTCGGGGCGCTATCCACGCCTGGGCCGGACAAAGCCGGTTCCTTGCTCTAAGCGGCATAAGTCTTTAGGGACTCAAAAAAACCTCTCGAACAGTGAACGGCTCTCGCCTCATCATGACGGTCAGTTTTAGCTTTCTCCACTGAGGTGCTCGCCCAGCTCAACTGGGGCACAATCGTAGTGGTTCTCCCAGTGCTACCTAACCGATATAACGGAACGTAAGGTACCAAAACATGGGAGCCGGGCAAACCCAACTATTGACCCAAGACATGATTCGGAGGTGATGCATATAATGCTATAAGTTCGGGGTGCCGCACTTGTGAAAGTGTTCGGACTTATCACACCATGATGCGGGGAACTTAAGCCCCTGGTGTATTTAGCCGTACCAAAGTGTACGGATGCAATCATGTCATAAATGAACATATGTATAAAAAAAGAATGCAATTATAGGCAAAAAGCGATGCATTGTTTATTCAAATAATACTGCTGTGAATGCAGAACGATACAAATAGTGCGGTAAGCAAGGGGTGGAACTATTTAGCATGTCCCCCTCCAGGGGTAGGCTGCGGAATGGTGTATAAAACAGGTATAATGCTCATAATGGAGACCACCTGGATACTCGTCGTAGCTTTTCTCCTTTCCTGGCTGTTGCATCGTGAGTTCGGCAGGTCTGCTGCCGACAGGGCCTTTGGTAAATGGAGTCCTGAGGATAAAATAAAAAAAGAAAGAAAAAGGATGACACACTTGGGAGCCCCTGGTGTGGTTTAGCCGCACTCTGGGCCTGCCGTGGTCGTGCCCCTCCCCCTTTGCCCATGGTATTTCCAAAGCGTAGTGATGTACGCGGGGTACTGGTTTTGCAATTTTGCAAGGGCTAGGGTTGGGGCCGCATTGCTACGCGTGCTCGGAACGTGCCAGGTGGTCTTGTTGTAGGTTACTCCGGGCGCGCTTAGCAGTGTCCGATCGCTTAACGGCCGGACTCGAGAATTGCCTTAAGAGGCTGCTCTGCACTTCTGCCGCGAGAGCCGCTATATGTTCCTCCATTCGGAGGGAGCGTTCAGTGTTTCCGTTGACCGTGATGACTCCTCGAGGGCCTGGCATCTTGAGCTTGAGGTATGCGTAGTGCGGCACCGCATTGAACTTTCCAAACGCGGTTCGTCCGAGCAGTGCATGATAGCCGCTGCGGAACGGAACTATGTCGAAGATTAACTCCTCGCTTCGGAAGTTATCCAGGGATCCGAAGACCACTTCCAGTGTAACTGAGCCTGTACAATTGGCCTCTACACCTGGTATGACGCCCTTGAAGGTCGTCTTTGTGGGTTTAATCCTTGAGGGGTCTATGCCCATTTTGTGCACTGTATCCTGGTAAAACCCATCGACGATTGGGTCTAGAACCAATGCGGCGAACCCGCCATGGCAGATGCTGGTGGGGTGGTCCCTTCGATCAAAAGTGATCGGACAGGAGGACCATGGGTTGAACTTTGGGGCGACTGGCTCCATCGCGTATACGTCCCTGAGTGCATGCTTCCGCTCCCTTTTGGGTATGTGGGTTGTGTATATCATGTTCACCGTCCGCACTTGTGGGGGGAAACCCTTCTGTCCTCTATTGTTCGGCGGCCGGGTCTCTTCCTCGTCATCGCTATGCAGCCCCTTGTCATTGTTTTCGGTGATTAACTTGCCCACCTACTTGAATACCCAACAATCCCTGTTGGTGTGATTGGCTGGCTTTTCGGGGGTGCCGTGTATTTGACACGAGCGGTCGAGTATTCGGTCCAAATTGGACGGACCCGGAGTAGTTCTTTTGAATGGCTTTTTCCGCTGACCAGGTTTGGAGCCTCTGATCCGACGTTGACTGCCGTATCCTCAGTATTATCACCGTTAATGCGGCATTTTTGCTTGTTGCAACGTGACCTACCATTGCGGTCCTTGGTATCCGACTGCCAGGATTTTTGTTGAGGTTGTTACTGCGGCTAGCCAGCTGTCCTCTCCCGCGCAGAAGCGGGTCATGAGTGATGTGAGGGCTGCCATGGATTTCGGCTTTTCCTGTCCTAGGTGCCGGGCAAGCCACTCGTCGCGGATGTTGTGTTTGAAGGCTGCAAGGGCCTCTGCATCCAGACAGTCGACGATTTGATTTTTCTTGGTTAAGAACCATGTCCAGAATTGTCTAGCCGATTCGTGTGGCTGCTGAATTATGTGGCTTAGATCATCAGTGTCTGGTGGTCACACATATGTGCCCTAGAAGTTATCAAGGAATGCGGCTTCCAGGTCCTCCCAACACCCAATTGATTCTGCTGGCGGGCTGTTAAGCCAATGCCGAGCTGGGCCTTTAAGCATGAGTGGGAGGTATTTGATGGCGTGAAGATCGTCGCCGCGGGCCATGTGGATATGAAGGAGATAGTCTTTGATCCAAACCGCAGGGTCTGTTGTGCCATCATAGGATTCAATGTTCACGGGTTTAAACCCTTCGGGTATTTGATGATCCATTACTTCGTCTGTGAAGAATAGTGGGTGTGCGGCGCCTCTATATTGGGCTATATCACGACGTAGCTCAAGCGAGCTTTGTCTATTGCGTTGGGCCCGGCCAGAATTACTGTATCCGGCGCGACGGTTGTCGTCGCGTGTCGTGGGGCACCCACGTGATCCGTAGATCAATCTTGATTGTCTTGCCTTATCCTCCAATATGTCTCGCAAGTCCGGCGCATTCCCCCGTGGCTTTGTACTTTTCAAGCGATGCTGGGGTACGACTTTAGTGGAAGGCCTAGAGGCCTCTTTGTCGCGGCCACGAGGTGGCCGGTCGGCCGTATTGTGCGCTGGTGATGTAGGTTTATATGCTTCCTCCTCTAATCGGGGCAGCAGCTTGCGTTTGGGGTAGCTTTTTGGAGGGGCGTTCGAGTTCATGCTCTTCGGCCGCAAGGACTTCGATCCATCTGTCGGCTAGCAGATCTTGATCAGCTCTAAGTTGTTGCTGCTTTTTCTTGAGGCTGCTTGCCGTGGCCATAAGCCTGCGTTTAAAACGCTCTTGTTCGATGGGATCCTCAGGCACGACGAATTCGTCGTCGGCGAGGCTTGCCTCGTCTCCGGAGGGAGGCATGTAATTATCGTCCTCTACCTCTTCGTCTGCCGCTCTCTCGTGAGGGCTGGCTTCTCCGTCCTCCTGTGCTGAATCTTGCTGGAGGGGGTTATCTTCGGCATTGTCCGGGGTGTTATTGTCTCCGGTGCCGGAATCTCCATTCTTGCTGTGGCGGGATTTGGAGCAGCACGCTGACGCCGGCGCTTAGGCTGTTTCTTGGAGGGGTCTTCCTCCGATGTTCCTTCGCCATTCCCATCCTTTAGGATGTCCACCATGTATATGTCGTATGAAGAGGTGGCTTTCCAGTGCCCCGTAGGCGCTGTTTCTTGGTCGTCTCTGGCATCGTCGTCCATACCATCGATGTCTTCGGAGTCGAAGTCTAGCATGTCGGTTAGATCGTCGACAGTGGCTACAAAGTGGGTGGTGGGTGGGCTTTGAATTTCTTCGTCGTCCGCATCCCAACCGTCCTGACCGTAGTCCGGCCAGGGCTCTCCTGATAACGAGAGATGCTTTAGTGAATTCAGGATGTCACCGATGGAAAAAAACATGCTCCTAATGTTGAACCAGTTGGACTTTTTGTGTAGTTCCACTAAAATCGAGCATCCCTGTTTGCATAGATATTGAAAGTGTGATTACTATAAAAGTGGCACTAGTTGAAGCATAGACGCACAAATATAAGCATTCCAATTTCTTAATGGGAAAAGGTTGCAAGACTGTTTCTAACCACCTGTTTGAAGGAATAAATAAAGCAACCGCGGCTGATGTCAGGAAGGCATACATAGTCACTACAAAAAAAAAGACACATCCGTGACATTTTGGGCCGAACGAATTTTTTTCCTATCATACATATGACACTTCTATGACGATAATTGTGACAAAACCCGGTATCATCATAGATGTGGTGGGCTCCTACTTCTATGACAAAAAATCATGACAGAAGATGGGATTTTCGTCCTGGGCGGGCCGGAGACGCAGCTGCATGACATTCTTTGGCCGTCCATGACGGAAAAAACCGTGGTAGAAGCGAGGGGGAGGAAAATTTCGGGGATTTGCCGGTTACGGTGGGAGAGCGATGCGTGTTTCTCTCGTACAGGTACGCGTGTGTGTGCGAGGCATTGGCTCTAACTGAACCCGAGAGACGCGTTGGGATCTAACTGAACCCGAGCGATTGCACT
Organism: Triticum dicoccoides; assembly: GCF_002162155.2. Lineage (NCBI taxonomy): Eukaryota > Viridiplantae > Streptophyta > Magnoliopsida > Poales > Poaceae > Triticum > Triticum dicoccoides. Next base: position 251,364,774 of record NC_041383.1, read on the forward strand.
GCAGGCTAAGCGTTACTGAACCCGAGCGATCGATCGATGGCTGTTAACTGAACCCGATGGAGCGATTCCTTTGCTACTGCTGCTAACTGAAGCCGATCGATTGGATGAACAGTGAGCGTTGCAGGGGGGTTGGATGAACAGTGAGCGGTGGCGTTGCCTCTGGATGAACAGGAACCCGTGGTGTGGAGGGCTGGATGAACAGTAGACGATGGAGGGGTGGCCGTGGAGGGGTGGTTGAACAGGACCCCGTGGTGTGGAGGGCTGGATGAACAATAGACGGTGGAGGGGTGCCCGTGGAGGGATGGTTGAACAGTAGCCGGTGGAGTAGCGCGCGGTGGAGGCTGGATGAATAGGAGCCCGTGGAGGCTGGAGGAGGTTGACGGTAACCCGTGGAGGCTGGAGGAAGTCGACGGTGTAGATGAACAGTATCCCGTGGAGTCCTATTTTGCGGTACGCCACACCCCTCCCCCTCCCCCCCGTTTTGACCGTAGCGCTCCAACACAAGTCCGTTTCATCCGTTTTGCGGTACGCCACACCCCAACAGATGAACAGGACCCCTGTTTCGACCGTAGAGCTCCAACAAAAGTCCGTTTCGTCTGGGTTTTTTTGACGTGCCGTTTCGTCCGTTTTGCGGTACGCCACACCCCTCCCGATCAACAGGACCCCCATTTCGACCGTAGGAGGTCCGTTTCCTCTGTTTTGCGGTACGCCAGGCCTCGTTTCCATCGCCTGTTCCATCCAAGCCCTCCCGATAAACACGACCATGCATTCCGTTCCGACCCAGCCGGTTGGCTCCCCATGAACACGACGATGACGTTGTTTCTTCGTTCCGACCCAGCCATGTACGTATGCGCGATAGGCGTTAGAGACCCTGCCCGTATGTACGTACGTGGCCGTATTTTCTTTCTTGCACCCTCGCCGTTGTACGTATGTGTACATGCTACGTGCGCGCCTCTACTACGACACGTGCGCGCCTCAACATCCACCAGTATATATGTATGCACACGTTCGCGACCAGAATGACAACGCTATGTATGCTTCGACCAGGTGGGTCCCGACTGTGAGGCACTTCCTTGCGTGCGAAGATGTAGCTGGTGGGTCCCAGCAGTCAGGGGGGCGAATCGTTTTTTTTAGACGCATTTCCTTGCGTGCGAAGATGTAATTGGTGGGTCCCAGCAGACAGGGGAAACGTTTTTTTCGCTAAATACGATGGCCCGTCCGGTGGGTCCCTGCTGTTACGTGGAGGAATAATTATTTTGCGCGTAATAAGGAGGCACTTCCTTACTGCGGTCGTGGACCCAGCTGTCAGCCTCTCTAGGTACAGTCCACGTCCGATGGAAGCCATTCCTTGACCACATTGACCACACCGCGCCGAGAGCACCAGGGCGGTGGACGACGGCGAGTCCTAGGAAGGGGACGACGCGGAGCCGGGGAAGATGCGGCAGTGGATGCCCATGCGTAGAGGAGTATGAGGGTTCACTCGTTCGACTGCGGTGTGAGGCTACCGTCGCCATAGAATAACAGGGGGTGTGGGTGCGTAGAGGGATGGTCTGGCCAGCGGTGGGAGTAGTAGGGGGCGGTCAGGCCTCCGCGGCATCACAGCCGGCCACGGGCGGCAGGAGCAGGCGGCACGACCGGCGCTTCTTTGGGCGGCTAGAGCAAGAAGACCAGAGGTTGAAGAAGCACTACGGCCGTTGGATGGACATTGTACGGTCACTGGAGCTAGAATCGTTCATATATTGACTAAAGTTGACAAAGGCCTCCGTCCCAGTCAACTTAGTAGGCCCGCAAGTCAGCCTCCCACCAAGGTTGGTCCCAGTTAGCAGGGGGTATTCTTTTTTTTGTCCGTAATAAGGAGGCACTTCCGGTGGGTCCGACCTGATAGCGGGGGGAACGTTTTGTTCGCGAAATACGGTGGCCCGTCCTGTGGGTCCCAGCAGTCAGGGGGAAATGTTTTTTTCGCGAAATACTGGTGACCCGTCTGGTGGGTCCCTGATGTCAGGTGGAGGAATAAATATTTTCAGTGTAATAAGGAGGCACTTCCTTGCGGCTGTCGTGGACCTAGCTGTCAGCCTCTCCACGTACAGTACTCTTCCAATGGAAGTCGGTCGTTGACCACATTGACCACGCCGCACAGAGAGCACCACGGCGGTGGACGATGGCAAGGCCTAGGAAGGGGACGACGAGGAGCCGGGGAAGACGCGGCAGTGGAAGCCCGCGCGGAGAGGAGAACGAGGGTTCACTGGTTCAGCTGCGGTGTGAGGCTGCCGTCATCGCAGGGCCTGGCCAGCGGTGGGAATAGTAGGGGCGGTGAGGCCTCCGCGGAAGCACAGCCGGCCACGGGAGGCAGGAGCATGCGACACGACCGGCGCTGCTTTGGGCGGCTGGAGCAAGAACACCAGAGGTTGAAGAAGCACTACGGCCGTTGGATAGCCATCGTACGGTCACTGGAGCTAGAATCGTTCATATTGACTAAAGTTGACAAAGGCCCCCGTCGCAGTCAACTTAGTAGGCCCACAAGTCAGCCTCCCACCATGGTGGGTCCCAGCAAGCAGGGGGAGTATTCATTTTTTTGTGCTAATAAGGAGGCACTTCCGGTGGGTCCGAGCTGACAGCGCGGTGAACGTTTTTTTCGCGAAATAAGTTGGCCCGTCCGCTGGGTCCCAGCAGTCAGGGGGGAAACGTTTTTTCGTGAAATAAGGTGGCCCGTCCGTTGGGTCCTGCTATCAGGTGGAGGAATAATTATTTTGCGCGTAACAAGGAGGCACTTCCTTGCGGCCGCCTGGACCCAGCTGTCAGCCTCTCCACCTACAGTACTCTTCCGATGGAAGTAGGTCGTTGACCACATTGACCCGCCGCGCCGAGAGCACCAGGGCAGTGGTCTGGACGAGGCGAGGCCTAGGAAGGGGACGACGCAGAGCCGGGGAAGACGCGGCAGTGGTAGCCCGCGCGGAGAGGAGTATTAGGGTTCACTGGTTCGGCTGTAGTGTGAGGCTGACGTCGCTGCAGAATAACATGGGTGTGGGTGAGTAGAGGGATGGCCTGGCCAGCGGTGGGAGTAGTACGGGGCGGTGACGCCTCTGCGGCATCACAGCCGGCCACGGGAGGCAGGAGCACGTGTCAGGACCCCGACTCAATGCCACATCGATCTAGCATGTAACACCTCATATCACTTTGCGGCCTCACGCACGGTATCCCCACGGGTGTCGCCTTACCTTTGCCCGGGACCGTTTGCGCCTTTTGGCACACGTATATGACAGTGTCGCTAGCATCCATATGATAAGGAGCCCGGGCTGACATGGCTAGTCGTAAACCCAAAGTGGCACTAACTTACAGGGACAGGCATCCATGACCCAGCATCGAATGTGTCGGTCATCAGCGAGTGAATCCAGGTGGGCTAACAGGACTCCGGTGAACCGGGCTGTAGCGGGCTAACAGGACACCGGTATTCATCGCGTGACATTTCCCCGAAGGGACAGACACAGGAACGAAGAAGGACACATGCCGGCCAGCCTAAGTGTTCCGGAGCAGTAGCAAGCTACCAGGGCTCAGAGGAAACACTAGGAGACATTTCCCGGTAAGAGAGACTACTAAGGATAAACAACTAGATAGTCAGATCCCACACATAGCAATACACATTACACGTACGCATAACATGCAAGTATGTGCTGTACAACATGGCATCACAACATAACTCAACAACTCATATTGATAAGGCTCAAAGAGCCATCATAGCATTTATTACAAACAGGGGTCACATGACCCAACATTCAGAGCAATCAAGCAACAAACAGAAGCATTACATGTCTGAGTACAGACATCTATAAATGAAAAAAAAGGCTGAAAGCCTGACTATCTACAACGTCCGATCAAGATCGTAGCTGAGGTACAAACTACTTGTCGAAGTCCACGAGAACACTAGTAAGACCGAAGTCTCCGCTGCAAAAACATAAATAAAGCAACATGAGTACAAAGGTACTCAGCAAGACTTACATCAGATCCTATCATACATGCATTTGTATCAATAAGGTAATGTGGGGTTTAGTTGCAGCAAGCCAGCTTTGACTCTGTGGCTATCCTGTTCTACGACTACCAGAAACTCTTGAGGTGAGACAACGTACACGAGTCCACTAATCACCACACAATACACTACTATGGATTCATCCCCGTCTCCCTACGAGAAGGCCATCCATAGCACTCACACTTGTCTTGAGCATTTTAGAGTATCCACTTCAAGTTTTCTATGTACCATGTAAGCATCCAAGAAGTCCATAACCGCGGACCCGGCTATTCGAATAGATCATGTTAACCCTGCAGGGGTGTACTTCTTCACACATGCTCTCACCACTTACCGCCATGTACACGTCATGTATCTCGGCAACCTTCAAGCGGAAGCCTGTCGAGGGTGTCGGCCACGACCTGACTAACCACACAAGACTCTAGTCCAGATTTATCGCCTATTCGGGTTCCATCCGCAAGGAGATCCGGCCGGGGTTTCGCTCACGGCCCCAAATGATGTGTGCAGGGTTCCCGAGCCCACCATCCGGGTGCCACTCGGTACACCAGGCCACGTGTGCCTAGTCTGTCCCAAGCCCACCCTGCCGGGTGCCACTTGGTAGAAAAATAGCACTACCTACAAACACCAGAAACTAGTTGCGACTCCTGGACAGAGACCAAGTTGGTTAATAAGTCGAGAAGGGTCGAGTTACCGGAACCCAATGTGTGGTAGTATCGAGTCATTGGACAACATACATAGAACTCAGTGCTTAAGGACGGTTCCAGTGAGACAACCCACCATGTACTCCTACATGGCCTCTCACCGCTACCTTTACCAAATCATGTTCACACACTTCACTCTCAGCATCAGAACATATCGTAACACTCCAATTCATTCCCAATGAACCAGACCTGACACAACTCTAAGCAATAGCAGGCATAGCATGGTAGGAACATAACATGGCTCAATCAACTCCTACACATGCTAGTGGGTTGCAACTATTTACTGTGGCAATGACAGGTCATGCAGAGGAATGGGTTCAACTACCGCAGCACAAAGTAGCAGATGAATCGTTGTTGTCCTAATGCAATAACTGAGAGCAGGAGCGAGAGAGTAGGATTGTATCGGAATGAACAAAGGGGTTTGCTTGCCTGGTAAATCAACAAGGGAGGCACTGCTTCACAGATAGGTACTCTGGAACGTCTCCGGAGCAGGACCTATCGAGAAGGAACGGTGCCAACAATCAAAACACAAGCATATGCAACACAATGATGCATGAACATGGCATGAAGATGTGATGCTGATTGTGCTAATGCAGCTAGCATTATATTTGGATGAAGTCCATTTGAACCAAAGGTTCAAATGCATCTCCAAAATAAGCTCTTTATATAAGCCATTATAGTGTTTCACTTATACAACATGTATAAGTTGGTTCTTCATGCATGAAACTAGTACAGATGGAAAGATTGCATTTTTCTGATAATTTTTCATATATAAATTATTTCAATCTGAGCTACGGTTGAATTTCATGAATTTTAGAAGTTTTGCTAATTTCTGGAATTTCCTGATTTAAATTTAAACCAGAAAATAAATAATTGCGTCAGCATGACGTCATGCCTGCGTCAGCAGGTCAACGGTGCAGACCAGGTCAAATCTGACGTGTGGGGTCCACACGTTAGTGACACAGGGTAAACAGAGGGTTAGATTAACTTAATTAAAAGATTAGGGGGCACCGGGGCCCACATGTCAGCCTCAGGGGGTTAATTAAGCGGGCTGTTAGCTGCTAATGGCGGGCCACGTCATCTCACCGGAGTTCAACGCCGGCGAGCACACAGACGCAGCGGCGCTGATCGGAACGGCGGCTCCGGCGATCAAATCGATGGCCGAGCCCATCTACGAGGAGCTGGGGCTCGTGCGCATCCAACGGTGGCAGGGGGAGGGCACGAGGTGGCCGGACTTGGGCACGGCGTCGACCTTGGTGGTGGCCGGAGCTCGGCCAGGATCGGCGACTCGCTATAGAGCGCCTCTGGATGAACGGATGGGTGATACGTGCTCCTGGATCCGCGCTGAGCTCGGTGACGCGCTCAGGCATGACGCGTGTGCGCTCTAGCCGCGACGGCGACATAGCCGGCGGCGGCGAGCTCTCGGGCATGACGGCCCGACGGGTTAGAGGGCAAAATCGAGGGCGAGATTAGGGGTAAAGTGCGGTGGAGCTCACAGCGGGCCGGTAGAGCAGCTTAGCGGGCTCGAGGATGCGCTGACGACGGCGTACGGTCGCCGGAGATCTGCACGGCCGAGGGTTGAAGAAGACGGCTGTGGGGGTGTTCGGGGGCATCCGGCGGCGCGTAGCTCGACGAGGAGGACGAAGGCGACGAGGCGGATCCCTGGGGCGCGTCGGAGAGGCGAGCGGGAGGCAGTGGCTGCGGCTATGGCGAACAGCGGCGACCGGCGCGTTCAGACACGAGAGAGAAGGCGAGGGAGAGGAGAGGAGGGGACCCGGGGGGAGAGTGAGAGGGTCCGAGGGGGGGCGTGGCGTCTCCCGGGGCATCCAGACGAGGAGGGGAGAGGGCAGGCAGGCAGGGAGGCTGGTGGCGTGGCGCGGCGGCGCGCGCGCGCGTCGGGCACGCGCCCATCCTCTTGTCGAGGACGAAGACGACAGAGGAGGGGCCAGTGGGCTGGGCCGGCGCTGGCTGCTGCTGGGCTGCACAGGGAGGAGGCCCAGGTAAGTATCCCTTTTTATTTCTGTTTTCTAATTTTCTGACATTTGTTTGATTTAATAAAAATACTAAACCATTTTATTTTCTTATGCCAATTTTTATGGAAGCTAGATATATTATTCCAGAGCTCCTTTATAAATGGCATAATTTTTGGACCATATTATATATATATAACAATATATATCCAAAGCAAATAATTATCGGATTAATCCAATTGGCCAAAATTAAATATCCATGAGCTCCTAAAATATTTGTTTGAATTTTACCTCTGACCAATATTTTCAGAGAGCAACATGAACATTTCCTTGGACCTTTTTAGAACAATTTTTATTTGGGTCATTTCTAAAAATGATTCTGAGGGTTTCACAAATCCTCATTTCAACATTAAATGGAATTTAAACATGATGCACAAATGACTAGCTGGTCTAGGTCATACCAGACTAGGGATGTGACAGCACGCGACACGACCGGCGCTGCTTTGGGCGGCTGGTGCAAGAAGACCAGAGGTTAAAGAAGCACTACGGCCGTTGGAAGGACATCGTACGATCACTGCAGTTAGAATCGTTTATATGGACTAAGTTGACAAAGCCCTTGGTACGCGTCAACTTAGTAGGCCCACAGCTCGGATTTGGCAGAGAACATATAGCCCATTTGCGATTTGTGAGAATGTATAGCCCATTTTTCAATTCTAATGGAATTTACTACATCCCATTTATGGGTTTGCTAAAAGTACAGCCCAACTTCTAGGTAGGACAACGATTAATAATTTCAAACAACCGCTCAAAACAGAATTCAAAAAAAAAATTCCCACGGTTTGATGGGATCCGAAATATTTTTATCCAAAATTTCTAGTCAGGTTAATATAATTTCAAAATAAAGTTGTATAACGTTAAAATCCAACGAAATATTGCGCGCGCAACAAGTAATGAAATTAAAATTTCCAAATTCCAAAAATAATATATTTTTCAAACTAATTACGTGTTTGGTGCATAGTAATTGCCCAGTTATTATAATTACATCCCATTTATTATTTCTTAAAGTCCATTTTCTTGTTAAGCCTAATGCATACCACCTAGGAAACTTTGCAGCCCAGCGGGGCGGATAACAAGTTGACCTGGATATTGTGTACAACTGTCGGCCCAGTTGCATTGCTGATGTTGAAAAAAAAGCCTGTGTAGTACAGTACAACCTAACATGGTTACTCAGCCCACATTCAGGGATGCCGGAAAGGCCAAAACAAGGCTTCTGTACAACTTTTTGAAGTCATTGAGCTCAATTAATAACTTAAGAAAAAAGTTAGATTACAGTGGAACCTAATTAAAAGCTGTCACAAGCAAATAAATAATTCAACGGGTCCCACTTGTGTGTGTGCGCGTGTGTGTGCGTGTGTGTGTGTGAGAGAGAGAGAGAGAGAGAGAGAGATAGAGAGACCCATCGGTCGATGCTGTAAACATCTTTCAGCCATATGCATTGCTGATGCTCAGTAAAAACTTATATAGTGGACACAATCATATAGAACATCATAGCACACTAAACTTGCATACAAAAATTTCACGCAGGTGGCACAATCAGGATGGAAGCAGTGGATCGCTACGGGAAGGGCTATGTTGAAACCAACGAAGTCGTACATAACAGTTCATCGTCTTTATAAATGACAGGGAAATATCTTGAATGTTGTGCAAAGAAAACAGACAGACAACACAATAAGTTCTGCTAGCACATTAAGTTGACGTACAACCCTTTCTAAAAAAAGTTCAGGTACAAAATTAGAACAGGTCACAATCAAATGTACTGGCATATCAGTGCTTCAGACCCATAGCTCGGATTTAACTAGTACTATCTGACAAGATTCAGTTGTTACCTCAAATTAGAGCACATCCAGGCAGCCAGCCTTGCCTCTTCTCCCAAAGAAGCAGTGGCCTCCGCCGCGCGATGGAGTAGGCCCTGTGCCATCCCTCGTTCCGAGCAACACGGGGAAAGTCTGACGTTGACTCCTGTAATGGACGTCGTCGACGGACCCTGGCACCAACGGGGGCGGCAGGACTTCGATTGATGGATTGACCACTTCTTTGACATGAACGAACACTCGATACAGGTACATCCCTAACGTGGTCTACGGCGGCCTTGGTGGCGACGAATAGTACAACCCCAGTTCCTGCACCGGTATCTCAACACCAATCACCTTCGGTATGGTGGACGGCTTCTTCATCCATGCCATAACCGTCAGAGCCCAGCTGTCTGGAGGAACAAACATACTTATGAGCTCACCTCCAAGGTCGTTGATAAGCTCGTTCATGGACTCGCTATTCCAAGCACGTCGAGGCATGCCGTGGAAGGTAAGCTTTGTTAAAAACTCAAGCTCAGAGGACACCGAGCCCCATCCTGGGTGCCACCGATCAAAGCTCACCAGCGCGCCATTGCAGAACAAACGCTGGGAAGATTCAAACACACGACTGCAGTCGAAAGTTGTTCGGAACCTGACGAAGAAATCAGCCGGTGGCGGACGGACTTCGATGAGCAAGTCACTTATTTGGATGCCATGCTCAATGCCAAGAGCTTTGACAAGGTCGTCCGGCGAGACGGGAGGCCGGTCGCCGTTGATGGTTACCATCAGCACTTTGCCGGCAAACTGGTCCTCAAGCGCCGCCATGCCACTATTGAGCGACAGCACGCAGCGACCGAAGGCAGGAGGGACCTCAGGATCTCCAGCTCGGAGATCCGCGTTGACCGGTGACATGATAGTGCGCTTGAGTACAGGGAGTACAGGAGGGGGATTTGGGGGAACTGGAGTAGGAATCGAGATTCCAGAGGTAGGGGAGGGGCGGGAGACTGGGGATGAAAAGGTAGCATGAATTTCGAGCACGCGCCAATATGCTCTTGGCGCGCAAGCGCACGAAAACACCGGTGGCGCCCACATGTCGGCCTAAGAGTCCTTATTCTTTCTTTTTTGGAGAGCCCGGCCTTTTTTTCAGGATCTTTTGAGAGCCCGACCCGAGAGTCATAATTGACCTGTTTGGCATTGCGTTACTACTCGGCCCATATCCAACGACACCTCACTGGCCCAAACAAGTGTACATCATCGAAAAGACAGTCAGTTCAAATTATATAACTTGAAAAAAGGAGATATACTCTAAACACTGGAGAATGGTGATGCCCTCATTTAGCCCACCAGTAGTTTGAGACAATAAACAGTTCGAAACAACGATATATACAACATTCAAACACTGACTAGTGACTACTACTGACATAAACAGCAAGACATGATAGTTCATAAGAAGTCTTGCTACACCACCAAAACGTACCCATCTGCAGCGCTCAGACTCTCGTGATCCAGACGAGAATGACATTCTAAATAGAAGCAACTATTACATTGAAAGAGTGACATAGACGAGGATGACCAAATGACAAGGAATATGCATAACAAAAGAAAGAACTACCCATCCAGAACCAGCAGCAAAGACAACAAAGTCATTCGAAGAGATGATCCAACACCATCATAATTTGCAGCCCCGCTTCAGCGACCAGTGATCTAGAGACACCAGTACTCCACCCTTTCGATGCAACAGCCCAATTACCTATCAACCTGAAGGCTTGAACCACATCACTGCCTGTCGTAATTGAGACATCCAAGGATCAAAGTTAATCCGGATGCCTTTGTCATTCTCACCTTCTTTTGGCTGCAGGCTGTATCGTTGACAATCAGGGGAGTATGCTCCCGAACTCCTGGGGCTCGCCGTGTAGACACAGTTTTCCATAGCAAACAGAACCTCTCTACCATCAAGGTCCTTGCCAACGGTGATCTCCTGGTTAATCGGATAATTGAGTCCGAGAAACAGAGAGTGTGAACCAAGGCTGTTTACCCGCCTCCAACTAAAAAATCCTAAAGGCCCCAACAAGCTGGTATCCTGCTCATAGACGTAACAACCACTGTCCGGATACTCACGTATTACACGGTGCTTGTATAACGTGGGGTTTTTGCAATATAACTTTTCCAGCTCATGTGTCCGAATGATCATCATTCTTTTGCCATCGTCTGATCGAGCGAGGAACCAGTTGTGCTTCCCTGTTTTTGGCAAAGGTGGTGTAATTACAAAGGGCAGTAACTGTAGGGACATTGCATCATATCAAAAAGGACAGGCATTGTTAATGTAAGATCAGCATTGTTCAGAGTATGAGTAGGATAATGCAAGAAACAACATTGATATGTCCCTGTTGGAACTGGGAGGAAAATACAGGGAAATGTATACTTGGTTCGAAAATATAGAAGTGCCATGCATGGTTATACTCATGTTATCTCGCAATCGATTCTTCACAGGAAACTACCATGTCATGCATGTTATGTAATCATGTTCTGTCCTCACAAACAAATTCTTCAAGGTAACTAGCATACCATGCATTGTTATATACTCGTGTTCTGTGGGCAAAACTTTTGTGAGGATATTATTCTAGTCATTGATTGCTGAAGGGCGAATATAGGTATGTGTCGGTGTCAAAACCGGCGGATCTCGGGTAGGGGGTCCCGAACTATGCGTCTAGGCGGATGGTAACAGGAGACAAGGGACACGATGTTTTTACCCAGGTTTGGGCCCTCTCGATGGAGGTAAAACCCTACTCCTGCTTGATTGATATTGATGATATGGGTAGTACAAGAGTGGATCTACCACGAGATCAAGGAGGCTAAACCCTAGAAGCTAGCCTATGGTATGATTGTTGTAATGGTTGTTCGTCCTACGGACTAAAACCCTCCGGTTTATATAGACACCGGAGAGGGCTAGGGTTACACATAGTCGGTTACAATGGTAGCAGATCTACATATCCGTATCGCCAAGCTTGCATTCCACGCCAAGGAAAGTCCCATCCGGACACGAGACGAAGTCTTCAATCTTGTATCTTCATAGTCTTGGAGTCCGGCCGATGATGATAGTCCGGCTATTCGGAGACCCCCTAGTCCAGGACTCCCTCAGTAGCCCCCGAACCAGGCTTCAATGACGACGAGTCCAGCGCATATATTGTCTTCGGCGTTGCAAGGCGGGTTCTCCTTCAAATTCCATGTGCTTGCCGAATAGTGTCCGGCTCCCTTACAAATGTTGCTCTCCTTGGCTTCCACGCCCAATAATGGCCCTCTTCCATGCGTCGCATGAATGCGAAAAGCCAGGGTATCTTTTATATTTTACCCCCTAGCTGCGCAAATAATCTACCTATAAGAGAGGCAAGAATCCAGATCCAAATCACACCATCCTCCTTCCGCGAGTACTCATCGAAGCGCTTCTGAGCAAAAACCCATTCCATCATGGACCGTCGACGCGGCTCCTCCTCTCGTGCTCCCAGCCCTCCGCCAGGAGATTGGAGGAGATGTTCAGTTCCGCACAACATGCTGGTGACGCTTGAAGCGGAGGGATATCTTCCTCCGGCTTTTATGGTCCCGGTTCAAGCCGGGCTGGCCACCTACAAAGGTGGGAAGCAAGCGGAGGCCACCCCTAGCCCCTCTAAAGGAAAGCGGGTGTGCTTCGTCCCCTATTTAATAAGGGGGCTTGGATTTCCCGTACATCCGTTCCTCCGCGGGCTTCTAGAGTTCTACGGACTCCAGCTCCATCACCTCACGCCCGCCTCTATTTTGCACATCTCGGGTTTTGTAGCTCTTTGCGAGCTATTCCTGGGCATCGAGCCCCATTTTTCGCTGTGGAAGAGGCTATTCTGCCTTGTACCCCGTTCTCACGAGGGGTCAATATATCAAGTGGGCGGTGCCGAAATATGGCGCATCGCCGGGACCGGATATCCATCCGGAACCCCAAAGAAGGCGTCCGAAGACTGGCCTTCGGAATGGTTTTATGTAGAAGACGCTCCACTGCCGGACCCAGTTCGGATCAGCCTCCTAGAGTTCAGCAAGGCTTCTCTGAAGAAACGCCTAAGTTGGCGCCCGCGGAGCCCTCAACTGGAGGAAGACAAGAGCGTCCATTATTTGATGGGCCGGATAAGGTTGCTGGCCCATTCCGGATTGACCATGATTAGAGTCATGACCACGTGCATCATGCGGGGGGGTGCAGCCGCTGCAATACAGGGGCCACCCCATGTGGACTTCAACAGGGAGAATGACGCCACCCATCATGGCCGCAAAGGGCCAGGATCGGTCGAAGATCTGGTGAAGATTCTGTCCGGCCTGTACAAGGGGGAGAAGGAGGACTTCCTCCAGACGAGCCCATTGAATGGGTTCTCCATGAATAACCCTCGGCGCTGGGTAAGCGGACGTTTTATTTATCCGACCCATGCTTTCAAAGTTAAGTACCTTACTTTACGATTTTCCTGCGTCGGGATGTGGAGGGCATACATAGTCCGGCTCCACAACCCGAGGATCCGGGAAGATCCCTTGATCCGGCCTCCAAAGAGGATCTGGACATAAAGGTGGAGCTAATCGATGGGGTGTTCCACCAACTCAGCATGGACAATGCTCTAGTCGCCGTTACGGCTGACTACCCCGGCTTGTCACCAGCTTCCCAGGTAATTATGACCGAAGTCCTGACACCATTACTTCATCCTTGCGCATTCCTGACCACCGTATACAACAGTGTCTCGCAGGAGGTGCCTTCAAGGCGGGAAGCCGAACCCGTGGCGGCTGACCAACAAGGGTCAGTCCGGCCCCGCAGGCGGAAGAGGAGTGCGGTGCGAATCGAAACGTCACCGCAATGGTATAGCTCGCGACCGTTATTTAGGAAAAGATTCCTAGGAGGTGTATTAATGCTCATGACTTTTTCAGGAGAAAGAGCGCTCGCCGGACTATGCCCGGAGAGGTTGCCAACCAAGCCTCCGCCAGCCAGGCTCCAACACCTGGTCCGGAGGGGGAGGCGAGCGCAAGGCGTGAGCCGGACACTCCTCCAACGGAGGATGCCGACAGGCTGTCCGCCACCAGGTCTGAGGTGGAGAGCGCCATGAACCATAGGCGCTGCCGGACAGTTTTTCGTGACGTGTGTTTCTCCCCTGAGGCGTTGAATGCCTTTAACGCGGGAGACGCGCACCTCCGTGCTTCTTAAGATGGTTTGACCAGAGCCACGGAGCAGTATGTAAAAGATATACGGGTAAGGGATTATAATAGTGGTATATGCCAGTAGCCCCCGAGACTTAAAGTAGTTAAAATAACTGATTTAAGGATCATTTAATGTACAGGATCTTACAGAGAAGAATACCCAATTGTCCCAGGAGCTACAAGAGTGCAAGGCCCAACTTGAGGCCGCACTAGCTGCCGCAGGAGGAGACACAGAGACCCCTCCTGGTAACACATTATTTCTAAAAGATAAGCGGTGTGCCGCGTGCGTAGAAGTCTAACAATGATATTGCAGATGTTGCCGGACTGGATCCGGACAAGCAACACCTACTGCGCCAGCTGAAGGCCGGCGAGAGGGTGCTTATGAAGGTGCAACAAGAGAGGAACAAACTCCAGGATGCCCAAACCCAGCTTGGGGAAGAGCTGAAAGGTGTTCGGGCCGAGCTGTCTGGCTCCGTGAAGGAGAATCAGCGGCTTCGTCGCGGCATCTATGGTAAGTGCTTGAGCGAATTCTTTTGAAAATAAGAGTTCGGCGAGGAAGCCAATTGACAGAAATATGTCTGTAGGTGTGCTCACAGGTCGCCCTGCAGAGGAAATGCCCGGTTCGACGGGTGACCAACTTCTCGAGCTGGTGCAACTGCTCGAACGTGTTCGGCAGGCGATGAGTGGCGTCGTCCAGGCCCTATGGCCATCCGTCTCCCTACCCGAGGGCCTTGGAGAGCTTGCGGAGAAGCTTCAGGGAGCGCGGCAGCACTTCCGTTTATGGAAGATATCGGCCTGCCGTCAAGGTGCCAGGGAGGCCTGGGGCATGGTGAAGACGCGGTACAAGAAGGCGGATCCAAACCACATGGCCGAGGTCGGACCTGTGGGGCCCGATGGGAAGGAGATCCCTGTGAGCTTAGTGTATGGCCAAGTAGAGTTGGTCGCTAAGTATTCCCAACGGGACTGTAAATTAGACAGCCTGTTAGACGGGATTGAGGAGGAGTACAGTCAGTCGATTTGACGATGTATTTAAAATGACATGTAAAATGCCTTCTAGCCGGATTGTAGATCGTTTGTCTTTGCCGACCTTTTCGCTTCGATCTCGGGACCCTAGAGTCCGGAGTGTGTCCGAATACCTTCTCGGTTATGAAACAACCGCAGTATGCATGGAGACCAGGCGTAGGGGTCATTAGTGCTTTATCAGACAAGTGCCCGACTAGTTATGTTATATTACATGGTTAGTAAGAAACATCTTCCAGGGAGAATAGTTCCGTTAAGGGTTCCTTTCCCTGGGAGGCATGCCCTAAAGTGCATGTCCGGACTGCGAAAAGAGCAGGAAAACATCTGGGGGCAGATAAATAAATGTGTAAAAAATCATCTTTCAAGTCACCGACCAAATATTCCCTTAAGAACGCTAGCTTTTGGCTTCACCCAGTATGAGGTACACATCCGGCTGACCCGGCAGTAACAATCGTAGAGGTGCTCCCTTTACCTCCTAGCCGAACAATCGGGAACGTAGGGGTAAGCACAGGAGCCAGGCAACCCAGCTTGGCCAAAACTTAAGTCATATCGATGCATATAATGGTGAATAAAAGGTATATGTGGAAGTTTGACACATGTGCTGGGCATGAAGCCCGTATAAGTAAGCTTCTGTTAAAGAAGCCCCCAGGTATAATGAGTGCGGGTAGCACATCCAGTGTGTGAGAACAATGCACCAGTAGGCCCTCAAGGGCTGTTATGAAAAAGGTGGGAGAAAAGAGAGAAACAAAAGACAGCTGAAGTGTAAAAACATGGACGGAGGAAGGAGACGAACTCTTAGTCCGGCGCTAGGCGTAGAATCTTCGGAGGCGGGCTGCGTTCCATGGGTTCGACTCGAGTCGGTTGTCCGATGCATTTCGCAGACGGTATGCTCCGCCGGTCAGGACTTGGTCGATGATGAAGGGACCTTCCCATTTGGGCTTGAGTTTGTCCTTTTTCTTATCCGGCAGGCGTAGAACTAGTTCGCCAACGTTGTAACTTTTAGCCCGTACTTCTCTGCTTTGATATCTTCGAGCCAGCTGTTGATAGAATGCGGAACGGGCCTTTGCCACATCGCGTTCTTCCTCCAATGCGTCCAAGCTGTCTTGCCGATCCATCTCGGCTTCTCTTTCTTTGTACATGCGCACTCGAGGTGAGTCATGAATTATGTCGCAGGGCAAAACTGCCTCTGCGCCGTATACCATAAAGAATGGTGTGAATCCGGTAGTACGGTTGGGCGTGGTCCGCAGCCCCCAGAGTACGGAGTCAAGCTCCTCTACCCAGTGCGTGTTAGATTCTGTAAGGGACCGCACTAGCCTGGGTTTGATGCCGCTCATTATTAGACCATTTGCTCGTTCAACTTGACCGTTGGTTTGAGGGTGGTAAACTGAAGCGTAGTCGAGCTTAATGCCCATATTTTTGCACCAGAGTTTGACCTCGTCGGCCGTGAAGTTCGTGTCGTTATCGGTAATGATGTTGTGGGGGACGCCATAACGCTGTACTACCCCGAATATGAAGTCTATCACTGGTCCGGACTCTGCCGTTTTAACTGGCTTAGCCTCTATCCATTTGGTGAATTTATCCACCATGACCAGTAGGTATTTTTGCTTGTGGGTTCCCCCTTTAAGGGGTCCAACCATGTCAAGCCCCCAGACCGCGAACGGCCAGGTAATGGGTATAGTTTTGAGGGCGGTGGGTGGCATATGGCTCTGATTAGCAAAGAGCTGACAACCGACTCATCTTTGGACTAAGTCCTGAGCATCTGCCCGGGCTGTCGGCCAATAAAATCCTGTACGGAAGGCCTTGCCTATGAGGGCCCAGGCTGCGGCGTGGTGTCCGCCTAGTCCGGCATGAATTTTAGCCAGAAGGTTTCGCCCTTCCTCTTCGGAGATACACCTTTGAAGGACTCCGGTTGTGCTTTTCTTATAAAGTTCTCCCTCGTTGACCTTGTAGGCTTTAGATCGCCGAACTATGCAGCGGGCCTCATTTTTGTCTTCGGGAAGTTCCTGCCTAATTAAGTAGGCTAGGAATGGCTCTGTCCACGGGGCGATTACTGCCATTATTTCGTGGGCTGAAGGTGTTATTTCATCGGCTGAACCGCCGATTATGTCAGATTGTTCTGTGTTGGGTGGTGCGGTTGCTTCTGGGTTGTTATTTCCGGACTCCTCTTCCCATAGTACGGATGGCTTAAAGAGCCGTTCCAGGAAGATGTTTGGAGGGACAGCGTCACGTTTCGCGCCGATGCGTGCCAATACGTCGGCTGCTTGGTTATTATCCCGGGCTACGTGGTGGAATTTGAGTCCTTCGAACCGAGCTGACATTTCTAGGACAGCATTACAATAGGCTGCCATTTTCGGATCCTTGGCGTCAAAGTCTCCATTTACTTGGGATATTGCAAGGTTTGAATCCCCGCGCACCTCTAGGCGTTGAATGCTCATGGAGATTGCCATCTGGAGACCATGTAGGAGGGCCTCGTATTCGGCTGCATTGTTGGAGTCCGTGTACATTATCTGAAGTACGTATTGGACTGTGTCTCCGGTTGGGGATGTCAATACGACGCCAGCCCCCAAGCCAGCCAACATTTTGGAGCCGTCGAAATGCATAATCCAATTGGAGTATGCGTCGTACTCTTTAGGGAGTTCGGCTTCAGTCCATTCAGCGATGAAGTCAGCCAAGACTTGCGACTTTATAGCTCGCCAAGGTTTGTAAGTTATGTCGAATGGTAAGAGCTCAATGGCCCATTTTGCAATCCTGCCCGTCGCGTCGCGGTTGTTTATAATGTCATCGAGGGGTACTTCGGAGGCTATTGTTATCGAACACTCTTGAAAGTAGTGTCGCAGCTTCCGGGATGCCGTAAACACCGTGTACGCTATCTTTTGATAATGCGGGTACCGGGACTTGCATGGAGTTAAGACAGTGGATACGTAGTACACTGCCTTTTGAAGAGGGAATTTGTGTCCTTCTGTTTTTCGTTCGACGACGAGGACTGCGCTGACAACTTGATGTGTTGCCGCGATGTATAATAACATTGGTTCACCCAGGTTGGGCGCGGCCAGGACCGGATTTGTTTGCCAGTATGGCCTTTATTTCTTTGAGTCCGGTCGTGGCGGCATCCGTCCACTCGAAGTGTTCAGTGCGCCTGAGGAGGCGATAGAGGGGCAAAGCCTTTTCTCCTAAATGGGAGATAAAGCGGCTTAGAGCTGCCACGCATCCAGTCAATTTTTGTATTTGTTTGAGGTCTTTTGGAATATCCAGTTGTGACAGAGCTCGGATCTTGGCTGGGTTTGCTTCAATTCCTCTACCGGATACAATGAAGCCCAGGAGCTTTCCGGCTGGTACGCCGAAAACGCATTTTTCCGGGTTCAGCTTTATGTCATATGCTCGGAGGTTATCGAATGTGAGCCTCAAGTCGTCTACTAGAGTTTCGACGTGTTTGGTCTTGACGACCACATCGTCTACGTATGCCTCTACTGTTTTGCCGATCTAGGTAGCCAGACATGTCTGAATCATATGCTGATATGTTGCGCCGGCGTTTTTGAGTCCGAAGGGCATCGTGTTGAAGCAGAATGGTCCATATGGAGTAATGAATGCCGTCGCGGCTTGGTCCGCCTCCGCCATCTTGATTTGATGGTAGCCGGAGTATGCGTCGAGGAAGCACAATGAGTCGTGTCCTGCAGTAGCATCGATTATTTGATCGATGCAGGGAAGGGGGAAAGGATCCTTTGGACAAGCCTTATTGAGGTCTTTAAAATCGGCACATAGGCGCCAAGATTTGTCCTTCTTTGGTACCATTACCAGGTTTGCTAGCCAGTCCGGATGTTTGATGTCTCTGATGAATCCGACTTCCAATAGTTTGGCTAGCTCCTCTCCCATTGCCTGTATTTTGGGTTCGGAAAATCGCCGAAGAGCCTGTTTGACTGGCTTGAATCCTTTTAGGATGTTTAGGCTGTGTTCTGCCAATCTGCGTGGGATTCCTGGCATATCTGAAGGGTGCCAGGCGAAGATGTCCCAATTCTCCCGAAGGAATTCTCGCAGTGCGGCGTCTACATCAGGGTTTAACTGTGCCCCAATGGAGGCCGTCTTTGTTGGGTCCGTTGGATGGACTTGGAATTTGACTATTTCGTCCGCTGGTTTAAAAGAGGTGGACTTGGACCTCTTATCGAGTATCACATCATCCCTGTTCACTGTGGAGCGCAGCACCGTGAGCTCCTCTGCCGCTAAGGCTTCGGATAGTGCCTCTAGGGCTAGTGCGGCTGTCTTGTTTTCGGCACGGAGTGCTGTGTCCCGATCGCTGACAAGAGTGATTATTCCGCTGGGCCCGGGCATCTTAAGCTTCATGTACCCGTAATGGGGTATGGCTTGAAAAATTGTGAATGCCTCTCGTCCTAATATAGCGTGATATCCGCTGCTGAACGGGGCCACTTGGAACGTGACCTCCTCGGACCTGTAATTGTCCGGCGAGCCGAACACCACATCAAGTGTGATTTTTCCTGTGCAGTGTGCTTCCCCGCTAGGGATTATTCCTCTAAAGGTTGTGCTGCTTCGCCCAATGCGGCTCCAGTCTATTTCCATTTTTTGAAGAGTTTCCTCGTAGATGAGGTTTAATCCGCTGCCGCCATCCATGAGTACCTTAGTAAGACGAAAGTCGTCCACTATTGGACTGAGGACCAATGCGGCAGGTGCTCGGGCTGTTCGGAATCTAGGTTCGTCGTTGGCGTTGAAGGTGATGGCCATGTCGCTCCATGGATTTGTTGTTGCTACTTGGTAGACTTCAGCGAGGCTGCGGATTGTTCATTTCTGCATATTGTTTGATGCGAAAGTCTCGAAGACTGTTGACACCATACTGGTACTGTTGGAGTGTTTCTCCGAGGCTAGAAGCTCTTCGCCACTTTTGGCCACCTGCCGCAGTATCCAACATGCTCGAAGGCTATGTGTGGGAGTGGCACCCTCTGTACTGTGAATTTTACAGGGTCCCTTGAGCCATCCCTCCAGTACGGTTCCGTGCCCTTTGTGGGGTTTTTGCTTTTTGGTTTTTGTACCGGGTGCCTCAGTATGATGCACCCTTTTGTTTCGGACTAGGGTTGTATTCGGAGCCGGATTGTCCCAAAACTTAGTTTTGGTTTTCCGGAAACTCTCCATCACACAGTACTTTCGTACTATGGACGCCAGGTCGGCGAAGCGTGTAATTTCACGACGACTTATGGCGTTCAAGATTCCCTCGTCCGTGCAATTATTGCAGAAAATTGAAATTGCATTTTCCTCATGGCAGTCTTTTATCCTGTCCGT
Source organism: Triticum dicoccoides (assembly GCF_002162155.2). NCBI lineage: Eukaryota > Viridiplantae > Streptophyta > Magnoliopsida > Poales > Poaceae > Triticum > Triticum dicoccoides. The sequence goes on from NC_041383.1 coordinate 251,384,809, forward strand.
AACCAGGAGGAATCTGGCCCAGTAATGATGTACTGTTTCAGCGGGCTCTTGCCGGATTTGAGATAGATCGCATATGTTTGGGTGGGTGGGTGGAATTGAGTCCGGAACCCTACCCGTCTCAAGGCTGAAGGGCCGGAAAGTTTCCGAATTTGGAAGCTTGGATTGCTGGACGTTGTCCAACGAGTCTGGTCCGACGCCTGACTTTAGGTTCAGCACTTGATCGACGTCCGTCCCTCCGCGGGAATCCGGCATGGCGGGTTCGGGAGTCCAGACATAACTAGTTTTTAGTACAGAAGAAGAGTCGCCGCTTTGTTCCTCTACCACCGCAACGTGGTGGGTAACCTGGGGAGAGTTAATCTCTCTTAGATTGGTTTTAAGACCAATCTGATTGTAGTCTGTGGCGACCCCCAGGGCGGCAATGTGATCCAAGAGCTCGTTTACGGAAGAGAGCTCCATTAGATCCAGCTGCTCGGCGAATTCCGAGCTGACGTGAAAATTGCTTTCGATGACCCGAGAGGTCATCATCGACGCGGTGGCCGAACAGGCGGTCATGAGAAAACCACCTAGCCGGATAGTTTGGCCGGCGGCCAAAGCTCCTTTGGTGATGGTTCCATCTTTAAAGACGGGAAGAGGCATCCTTCCTGATCGCGACGGCACAGAGGAACTATCAATGAAAGCACCAATGTCGGTGTCAAAACCGGCGGATCTCGGGTAGGGGGTCCCGAACTGTGTGTCTAGGCGGATGGTAACAGGAGACAAGGGACACGATGTTTTTACCCAGGTTCGGGCCCTCTCGATGGAGGTAAAACCCTACTCCTGCTTGATTGATATTGATGATATGGGTAGTACAAGAGTGGATCTACCACGAGATCAAGGAGGCTAAACCCTAGAAGCTAGCCTATGGTATGATTGTTGTAATGGTTGTTCATCCTACGGACTAAAACCCTCCGGTTTATATAGAGACCGGAGAGGGCTAGGGTTACACAGAGTCAGTTACAATGGTAGGAGATCTACATATCCGTATCGCCAAGCTTGCCTTCCACGCCAAGGAAAGTCCCATTTGGACACGGGACGAAGTCTTCAATCTTGTATCTTCATAGTCTTGGAGTCTGGCCGATGATGATAGTCCGGCTATCCGGACACCCCCTAGTCCAGGACTCCCTCAGTATGTACACATGGTAAGCACTGCAGGATTTCACTACTTCCAAATATAGAGTTCTCCATATGCACATTTACTTCCCTAATGTATGGTTAGATGAAACCAATAGTGTGGTGCATGTTTCTACATCATGAAAATGAGGAAACTAACATGTCCATTGATACACACACATATTTAGTAGTAGTATATAGATTACTGTAAAATAAGGATAATATCCATATATTCCTAACTGTTTGATTATTCAGGGTACAAATTGGCTGTAATGACATGGTCACAATCGCATGAATTAACTCATTCCAAATATAGCTGATTTACGGCGTCTCCAATATATTGCCATAGTTCTACTCAAATTCTGCTCAAACAGGGATATGCCAATCATCAAAAAAAGTTCAAACAGTGTCATGGCGTCATCATTAACATGAGACGAAAACAACTTACACGTGTCGTCCCAGCAATACGTGGTGCCATCTGCTTTGTCGATCGCGTAGATGATGCCATTGTGTTCAATAGCATCACAGAAGTGTGTATCAGCTTTGACAATGATCCACTGCGAGCCGAGTTGTCTCCAGCTAAAAAAGGCACCGGCGTAAAGATAGGCGAGTCCGCGGTCGAACAAGGCAAATAGCTTGAAGTCTGCGTAATTCGCATGTCGTGTGGGTACTTGGCAGATTACAATCTTCTGCAAAACAAGGTCCGTTCAACTGACATAGTAATCTAGATGACTTGGACCGCGATGGTAATACTCTATATAATCCAACGGAGGAAGGATAATCTCATGGGAGGTCTGGAAGTTCACGAGCACCAACTTTTTACCGTCTTCTCTGAAGGCAGACATCCAGTAGGAGTTCATGCCGACCCAGTACATACCTACCAAGAAGTTTTGGGCGATGGTGATCGGATCGATGTCGAGGGAAATGATGTACGGCGACACACTACATACCTGCAAAGAAGTTTCGGCTAATGGAGATTGGATTGAAGTCGAGGGGAATCATGCACGCCTCCGTATCATGGTGAGCCAATCTCGCAAGACCAGATAGCAGCAAGTAGGGTGTCTTGAAAAGCTTAGGCCTCGCTTCGACGATGGCCGTGTGCATGTCCCTCGAGCATGCAGCCAGCCGCAGGGCGGTCAACATATCCATACATGAACAACAGAGGTCGAGGATGTCACTGGGGAGATGCTCCAATCGCGGCTCATATGGATGATGCGTGGTTCGCGTTCGGCCATGGTGGAGTTTGGAAGGGGGCTTGATTTACGGGGGAGAAGGATGTCGGTGCTGGAGCGGCTAGCGAGGGAATAGTGGTACTGGGGGAGGCGAGCGAGGTGACGGTACACGGGGGCACAGTGAGGTGGAGACGGAGACGGAGATGGAGAAGGAGATGGAGATGGAGTGGTGCTATGGGAGCGGAGAGGGAGACGAGGCGAGGCGCCAATGTGCTGTACAGCTACGGTGACAGACTGCATAGTGCACAGGGTGAGGCTGACTTTGGTAACCCGAACACGCCGCCTCGCCTGGACTAGTGTCAGGCGCAGGGTGTTGTCACTTCACTGTGAGGACCGGATGAATAGTATTTTGACCATCAAGTGTACCACAGTTGTACTACTAATACTAGTAGTAGTAGGAACATGAGTACTCCAGTATTGTATAGCGGAAATAGGTCTCCCGTGCTAGCATGCCTGTTCACTTCATCGTTCAGGTATCATCCATATTGCGATTAGAACCAAATTCTTGTGCATGCCCAATGAACACCCTGCCGCGATGCATGCAGTGGTCGTTCTGGTGCATCAAGGACGGCATGAAGATCGTTCCACACTTGAGAAGAGGAAAAATGGAAAGGTAGAGCGCGGCAGCAGAGGAAGAGAACGCTGGCTAACGAGGCTGGGAGGGGATCGAGCAGGAAGTTACTGCTCCACGCCTAAAGGTTTTGGGAAAACCTGATTTTCATAAGGTGGCTTATACTCACCTAAACGGAGGTAGTATTCCTTAACCATAGAATGTTGCGTCTCCCACTCACGGGCTCAAAAAAAAAGCTACGACACATTTTTTTATCTGTTTACATAGGTCCCACCTATTAGGAAGGATGGGAACGTACACGAACATGTACAACTCCTCAATCTACCCGCATAGCCTTTTCGTTTAGTCTACCTAGCCGTCTAATTAACTGCCTGCACGCCACTTCTCCCATTTTCTTCTCCATCGGGAACCGATTCGCCTCGGCTTCTTCACCTCCCCTTCGTCTACATTTGCATCCAAACCCCACTGCGTTCACATTGTTTTAACCTCTTTAAATAATCATCTACTACTTCAGTTAGACTAGCCATCTAATCCTAATTCTCCAAACCATAGCCCTCCGTTCCAGCGGTTCCAAATGGCGAAAGAGATCGAGATGTAGGTTTTTAGCGTCCAACATGTCCTCGTCGAAGGCTCGAGGCGCATAGTTGCCACCGTCACCGTCCACCCAAGGGTTGTTCGGCAGTGGATCAACAATGTATCCAACTCCCTCAAAAAGGTAGAGACGAGGGTCATCGGTCTCGATGCAGAGTACACGGAGCGTGCCCCTGGGAAGATCCAGCGCGCCGCCGTCCTTCAGCTGTGCCTTGAAGATAATGTTTTGGTGTACCACATCATACACTCACCCTCCATACCAGGTGAGCTTCATGATTTCTTGTCTCGGGAGGACGTATACTTCTGTGGGGCAGCCATCGAAGGGGACAAACAGAAGCTGGAGCCGTACAACCTTGATTTGAAAAGCATCGCTGACCTACAAACGAGAATCAATATTCCTGTAGAAGATTGTGCTAAACAGACACCATCCCTATTCGACGTAGCAAATTTTGTGCTCGGTACAAATCTTCAGAAGGGTGACGAGACGGTGGCATTAAGGTCGTCTGGATGGGAGAATTATCCCTTGACGTACGAGCAGATAAAATATGCTGCCCTCAATGCCCGTGTGAGTTTCGAGATAGCTGCAAGGTCCAAAGAGCTTGTTGCGAAGCCGTCTCCCACAGAAAATGAGAACAAGAAGAAGAAGAAGAAGAAGAAGAAGAAGAAGAAGAAGAAGAAGAAGAAGAAGAAGAAGAAAATGTTGCACCAGCAGGAGGGCATTATGGATGGATGAACTATTTCCTCTCTTGTAAAAAAATTATTCCCTCTCGGTGTATATTGATATAGATGGACTATTTCGATGGTGTGCATGTCTTTGGAACAAAGTAGTAGCGTGGGTCCGCTTGACTATAAAGAACTATTTATCCGCATATATAGCTTTCTCTGCTACTCCTTCCAGTGATCGGTATACAGTGCATGTGTTCGTAGACATGACAACTTATCCATGGAAGTTCAACTACGGCGACCATCACGTTTCATCTCGTGATTCCCACGACGCCTCTCCAACCCACGACACCACGCCCCTCGACGTGCGCCTCACCCCTCTCGGTCGCACCACCCCTCTGCCTTTGTGTGCATGACATGTGGGCCACCTAAAATGCGGCGAGCATCAAGTTTCTACCACAGCCACCCGTGATTCCCACGGTGTCGCTCGAACCCATGAAACCACACGTCCCCTGACCTGCAGCTCACCCCTCTTGGCCCCACTGCCCCTCTGCCTTCGGGAGCATTACATGTGGACCAGTCACTATCGGGTCCACATGTTATTGACTCAAAGGTAGGTGTAGTAAGGCGCTGAAGCTCAGTCCCGACGGCCCTGAGAGGGAAATGTAACTCCTGTGCCAGGGCTTGTGGTGCTCCCGCAGCACCAACTCGTGCCAAACTCGAGATTTGTTTCTTTACTATACATGCACGCGACGATTTAATGGACATTGTAATCTCAACATGTGATGGGGAGCTCTAAATTTGAATTTGAAACTTATAAAATGAAAAGATTCAAAACAAATAAACTGGGAGAGAAGGAGTATATCGTAGGATGTGTCCCATACAAAATAAGTCCCCTGGTTTGTCACCGTGAAGATGCGGTTAGAAAGGAGCACGACGTCTTCCTACTTGTACAGCAAAAAATCGGCCGCAGATAGCATGGTCCGCCTTTGACCGCCATGTCCAAGGTTCGTGCTATCTTTTATTCAATCTCAACGTGGTTCCATTGTACCAATTCATGCGGTGGCCCGTTGCATGGCTGATCCCAATGTTGGACAAAGGTTCTATGGGAACAGTGTCACTATTGTAAATGTTGTGCAAATTGATGTTGGTACCCTCCCGTACATATGCAAGCCAATCTCCTGTCGCACCGAGCCTAGCCTGTGAAACAGTGGGCAGGGGGAGAATTAGGAAATGGACACGGAAGTAGTCTTTAGAATGCATTTACTATGTGATCAAACTCATCTTACCTTCTAATCGGAGGAAATCCGAGTGCCCCTCAACGTCGGCATCTCAAGGGGCGTCAACTTGCAACTACGGCCACGCCGCGCTGGAGAGACCCCCAAGGAAACATCCTCGTGCGTTCCATGGAACATCAAGATGCATTTGTATGAGTAGTTTATCTTGTGAGAGAAAAGGATGAACGAGGGAAGGCCTCTAGAGATAGATATGGACACTACTACTACCAATGTGTTGGCCCGTGCGTTGCAATGGATCCAAACTAGTAGAATAATACTTGTTCACATGCTTGAAATATAAACACTCTAGTTTTGATATACATGTGTCAGCAGACACGACAGCTTGTCCATGGAAGTTGAACAATGGCGACCATCACGTTTCTTGTTTCTACCACTGCCACACCCACACGCGATTCCCACGACGCCGCTCCAACCCACGACACGACGTCCCCCGACGTGGACACGGATCCTCTGACGTGGCTATCACTGCCTTGCCCTGCCTTTCCTTCGCTGACAAGTGGGACCCACGCTTATGGGTCCCACATGTCAGTGACAGAATGGTAGGATTGTTCGTGCCCCTCATCCCTCTCGGCCCCACCGCTCCTCTGCCTTTGTGTGCATGACATGTGGGCCAGCTGAACTGTGGCGACCATCAACTTTCTACCATAGACACACCCGATTGGACGTGGTTTGCCTGCTCCACTGCTGTGCTCCGATCAGTACTCTCGCACCATCGAATTTTCATCCAGCGGCTGTGACACATTTCGTCTCGGGCATCAATCCTCAGCTGGAGTACTTATGTACTACAGGTAGTACCTGCCGGTGTGGCCATCTACGTCTCGTAACGCCCCGACGCCCAGCTGTGGTACCCTCGCCATGGCCACACCACCACCGGTCGGTTCATCTCGAACGAGTGAGTTGCGAACCACGCCACCACCATGAGAATGACATGTGGGCCAGCCGCATTTGAGGCCCACATATCATTGACTCATAGGCCGGGCACTAAGCCACTGAAGTTCGGTCTCGTGGGCCCCGAGAGGAAAATGTAACTCCTGCGGCAGGCCTTGTGGTGCTCTGCTATGTCTCGAGCTTGCGTTGGTTTTCCCCGAAGAGGAGAGGATGATGCAGCACAGTAGCGTAAGTATTTCCCTTAGTTTTTGAGAACCAAGGTATCAATCCAGTAGGAGGTCATGCGCAAGTCCCTCGTACCTGCACAACATGATAGCAACTCGCAACCAACGCTTAGGGGTTGTCAATCCCTTCACGGTTACTTACGAGAGTGAGATCTGATAGAAATAATATTTTTGGTATTTTTGATAGGTAGATGCAAAGTAAAAAGTAAAGGCAAAGTAAAAACAAAGCAAGTAAATAAAGTGATATAGATTGATATGATGAGAATAGACCCGGGGGCCATAGGTTTCACTAGTGGCTTCTCTCAAGAGCACAAGTATTCTATGGTGGGTGAACAAATTACTTTTGAGCAATTGACAGAATTGAGCATAGTTATGAGTATATCTAGGCAATGATCATGTATATAGGCATCACGTCTCTGACAAGTAGATCGAAACGATTCTGCATCTACTACTATTACTCCACTCATCGACCGCTATCCAGCATGCATCTAGAGTATTAAGTTAAAAACAGAGTAACGCCTTAAGCAAGATGACATGATGTAGAGGGATAAATTCATGCAATATGATAAAAAAAACCCATCTTGTTATCCTCGATGGCAACAATACAATACGTGCCTTGCAACTCTTTCTGTCACTGAGTAAGGACACCGCAAGATTGAACCCAAAGCTAAACACTTCTCCCATTGCAAGATATACCAATCTAGTCGGCCAAACCAAACGGATAATTCGAAGAGACTTGCAAAGATAACTCAATCATACATAAAAGAATTCAGAGAAGAATCAAATATTTTCCATAGATAATACTGGATCATAATCCCACAATTCATCGGTCTCAACAAACACACCACAAAAAGAAGATTACATTGAATAGATCTCCACAAGAGAGGGGGGGAACATTGTATTGAGATCCAAAAAGAGAGAAGAAGCCATCTAGCTACTAGCTATGGACCCAAAGGTCTGAAGTAAACTACTCACACTTCATTGGAGGGGCTATGGTGATGATGTAGAAGCACTCCGTGGTGGATGCCCCCTCCGGCGGAGCTCCGGAACAGGCCCCAAGATGGGATCTTGTGGATACAGAAGGTTGCGGCGGTGGAATTAGGTTTTTGTCTCCCGTCTGATCATATGGGGATACGTAGGTATATATAGGAGGAAGGAGTACATCGGTGGAGCTCCGAGGGGCCCACAAGGTAGGGGGGTGTGCCCAGGGGGGCTCCCTCCACCCTCGTGACCTCCTCGGAAGCTTGTTGGAGTAGGGTCCAAGTCTCCTGGATCACGTTCGGTGAAAAGATCACGTTCCCGAAAGTTTCATTCCGTTTGGACTCCGTTTGCTATTCCGTTTCTTCGAAACACTGAAATAGGCAAAAAAACAGCAATTCTGGGCTGGGCCTCCGATTAATAGGTTAGTCCCAAAAATAATATAAAAGTGGAAAATAAAGCCCAATATAGTCCAAAACAGTAGATAAAGTAGCATGGAGCAATCAAAAATTATAGATACGTTGGAGACGTATCATGCTCCCGCAGTACGAGCTCGTGCCAAAACTGGAATTTGTTTCTTACTACTACTAGTACTAGTAGTAAGGTACACGTGCATTGCACGCATGAGATTCTGGTGGTTTGTGCATTATGCTTCTACATGTGGAGTTTTCTGGATTCTAACATGTGGCAAAATTTGGTGGAATGTAAGGTTAGGCAAGTTTGATTAACTTAGGTGAGTGTTTGGTTCAAGCCACACCTTAGGCAAGCCACACTGGCCCCACATGACATACACACAAAAAATGTGGCAAGATTCCCTTAGGCTTGCCAACTTGTGGCAAAATTTGGTGGAATGTAAGGTTAGGCAAGTTTGATTAACTTAGGTGAGTGTTTGGTTCAAGCCACACCTTAGGGAAGCCACACTGGTCCCACATGACATACACACGAAAAATGTGGCAAGATTCCCTTAGGCTTGCCAACTTGTGGCTCTCATTTTGAAGAACTTATTAATAACTTTGCCTGAGCTTAGTTGTGGCAAAGTTAGTCATGAATTAAGTTCAACCATGGAGTCTTCTATATTATACATGTGGTAGAATCTGGTGGATGATATCCAATGGCCAGTAGTGCTCGGATTTGCCATCTTTGTACCGTCGGATTGGCTTCATCCAACGACCAAATTTCAAAGTTTTGCACACACTATATAGGGGGTATAGATATAGATGTGCCGGTCCGTTGCAATGGATCCAAAGTATATCTATTCAGTGGAGTGCACTCTAAACACATTATCTATTTATTTTTCTCTAACCTTCCGTAGCCATGCAACCAAGCCACATAAGCTTCATGGGTGCCCCCCACATCATATTATTCATACTACGTTGATTGAAAAAAAGATAAATCACCCAAAACAAGAACTTCCCATTTTTTGTTCCTACGATGTTGTGCCGTGCACGTATCTACTAGTTGTATAGTGGTAGTACTAGTAATATAATAGTATTAGGAGTACAAACTTGGTAGGAGTAGTACTAGTACGGAATGCTCCTACTCTATCAACGAGCCCCGTCTGACACAAAATTTCTTGGCTTCCGTGCTACAGCTAGATCTTCCCCTTGTTTCTGTTTTCCAACCCGGCGGTGGGCGGGGTGTCGGTTTGCTCAACGGGCGGTCCCACGTGAAAGTGAAAATGCTAGGCACAGGGGCGGAGCTACGTGAGGGCCAACACGTGCCCTGGCCCGCCCAACCTAGTAGGATTTTCGTAGTTGTACATCCAGTTTTGAGGCATGGAACGTCAACGCAAGGGTAATTTCTATAGCCTGGCTAGACTGGCACGCCCAACATTTTGATTCAAGCTCCGCCACTGCTAGGCAACACGCCTTCACTAAGCTATGTGTCGTGCCGGACGGGCATTGTTCTACTCCCGATTCCCGGGCGTGTGGGGGTGCGACGCGAACGTGGCAGGCCTTTTCCTTTTACTAGCAATGTGCCCGTGCGTTGCGATGGATCCAAAGTAGTAGAATAGTAGTATTTGTTCACAAACTTGAAAGAAATCACTATTGTTTTGATATACTCCTAATATATTACTCCCTCCATACCTAAATATTTGTCTTTTTTGATATTTCAAATGGACTATCACATACGGATTATATAGACATATTCTAGTGTTTCTAGCAAGATGCCCACGCGTTGCATGAAGTTGATTGAAAAGGTAAGCACAACTTATAAATTGACGGATGGAGTACTAGTTACAGTGATGCATATAATTAAGCAAAGGGATCGCACATGTCGGTATTGAGTGGAACAAGAATGCAACAGCACAATAAGATTTAAGGCCACGATGATGCGATCGCAGTGTTGGTTACAGAAGGCAAGAAGAAAGATGGATCCATGAATGTACGACCTCCTCCTCAACTTAGTGCACCGGGCCACCGACCGGCGGCTAAGGAGCGACGGCTTTTGTGGCGAGGTCGAGGTGCTTCTCAACAAAGGCATCCAAGGCTTCCAGCCGGTTGAGGAAGGCCAACGTCGTAGCATCCTCACTGGCCTTGTAGATACCTATGTACACGATTTGCTCGTACGCGTGGATGTGTAGGTCGACGAATTCTTGCAGGGCGAGGCGCCTCGCGGTGAGCACGACCTCCAGGTGGACATTCTTCGTGGCGTCAGCGGGCAGTCGTAGGGCCATCAGTGCTTGAAAGAGGTTCCGGCCATGGAGACCGATTAGGATGGCAGGCAATGAGGAGCCCGGGTGCTCGGGCTGGAGGAGTGCGGCGATGTCGTCCGCGAGCTTCTTGAGGACGGTGAACTTGTTGCTGGTGGCAACGATCCTCTGGTCCAACTGAGAGTCGTAGTTGGCGTCGACGGCGGCCATCCACCAGCCGGTCTCCAACACCGTCTGGAGATGATCCTCGGCACCATGCCGCTGGCCGGCGTCGTGGACCATCTGGCGCAGCCGCTAGCCGCTCACGCGTATCGCCGCCATGGGTCTGAAGCGAGCTCTTTTGCGCTTAGTGTAGGTGCTTAGGCAAGTGCTTAGGTGCGTACGATGTGGTAGATGCATTGGAATGGAGGAGGGGCGCCTTTATATGAGGGCAATGAGGGCAAACTGCATTGCATTCACATCGTGCAGCCTCTTTTCCTGGACCTCCTCCCATTACTTCCCTCATGCATTAATTGAAGGAGGATGCATTGGTCGTTCAACATATCGGGAACCGCTACTCCCTCCCTCGTCTGCATTAAAGGCGTATCGTAAACTGCGCCGCCCGCTGTCAAATCGAATACTCCCTCCGTCTAGGTGAGTATTATAAGTCATCTTACGAAACCCAAATACTAGTAAGACTAGTCACCGTGGGAGTAACTTCAGCAGTAACATCGAGTCCAACTCCGCAAATTTGCTTATGTGGCAGTGAGTTAATGAGGAGAGAGGTAGTTATAATAACTTAGCTAGTTACTGTAACATCACATGTCCCAATGCAATATGAGTCTATAACCTAATAAATGAAGCTTTGCATGTTACCACACTTATGTTACTACTACCTCTGTCCGGGTTTATTGGTCCCCATTGTATTTCGTGCCAAATTTTGACCATAGATTAAACTAAGAAAATGTTCACGCATGTCACCAAACATTATATTTTTTTAAACTATGTTCAAATACGAATCCAATGAGATAATTTTCTTGACATGCATTAACATTTTGTTAGTTAAATCTTTAGTCAACATTTGGCACAAACTATAAAAGGGACCTATAAACCAGGACGGAGGTAGTACCCACTATGAAGGTAGTAACATAGTCTAGGGATATGTGTATGTTACTAGTGTATGTTACTCACCATTGTGGCTAGTCGAACACATAGGCGTGGCGCATTAACTCTCACGATTGTTTCTTATTTTTTGACATAAATAGAGGAATCAACCAAGAAGAGATGTGGGGCTTGTATGCTTTTAATGACTTGAGACTATCAAACATGACATGCAGTGGTCAGTTCGTTGCACAAGAACAAATACAACCCACGTCAGCACACACGCATCTTATAGCATCACATCCAATGGCTATAAAAGATGAATGAGACCAAATTATATCTCATCTAGATGAGTTATAGCAAAACTGTATTAATAATACTTAGTACTCCTGCGCCATGTATCATATAAGTATCATGTAGTACTTTATTTATTGCCATGTATGACACATAGTTCACGAGCGCTCTCTATATGTACCAACTTTTTTTTAATTTCAAGTTTTGCTCCATGGCGCAATCCATTGATACTACTACTGTACAAAAGTGGAGTATATACAATTTTTAAAAGGCTAGAGGGCGGGGCAGTCTAGCTCGGTCGGTTTCAGGAGAGGCGAGGGCCTTTGTGATTTGACGGCTCATTAATGCTGTCAAATCGAATAGTACTGCGCCGCCCGCTGCACGCCCAGCGCCTCCATTAAACCCCTCCGTTAAACCCGCATGCAAACCGAGAATCCTACTCCAGCCACACGTCCATTCATGAGCGGGCCGGAATTAAACGCAACACCGGCCGAGCTCCTCCCATCCGCCCTCAGTTTAAACGAGGCCAGACACCGGCCAAGCTCCTACCGTCCGCCCTCTATTTACACGAGGCCAGAAAGACAACGGGCAAGAATCGCACCCCTCCGCCGCTCCCCCATCTCTTTGTTCACCATTTTCTCCACCCTTCCGATGGCTTCTGATGAGCCGTTCTCCGGCATATTACCTGGCTGGGTGGCCCGCCGAGCCCTCTGGATACGGGCGAGGCCGCTCGGTGCTTCACCAACCTCGCTTGGCCTGCCGGAGCCAGTTGCCGCCCCAAGCAGGCGCGTGGTTCAGCAACTCGTCGCTCTAGTTCAGCTCGATGAGGAGTGGCGAGTTGGTCCACGCCGGCACGGTGGCGAGCATGCCGGTACGGGCGCCGTCGCTATCGCGTCGTACCGCGCCACCAGTGTCTGCGGTGGTCGCGCCTCCCGTGTCTGTGGGCGCACCTCCCGTGCCTGCGGCAGCGCCATGCAGGCAGAGACAGAAGCCGGGTGCGTGGAGAGCGACCAGTCAGTGGCCAGCTTCTCCCTGTCCGCTGCCATCATCGAGGAGAAGTAGAACACGGGAGGCCGCCTCCACTTGGGACCCATGAAGGCCACCGCCGAGGCGACAACCGCGGATTCAGGTGGTTTCTTTGCTGCTTCGTCTCTTCCAAGGACCTTCGTCGACCCCTCAAGTGTCTGACGGACATGAGGAAGACAAAGGGATCCGTGGGCGGCCATTTATAACTAAAGTAAGTCTAGATACATCCATTTCTAGGACAAGTATTTCCGGACGGAGGGAGTATTAATTATACAAGAGAGCCGGATTGGCACCTCTTAGTTCATGTAAATGTAATGAAATCCATCATGTTTATATGAAGATCTGGATTTTTTATATGAAATCCTTCATGCTTATATGAAATCAGTCCGTGTTTGCATGAATTTCATCTGGTTGGTTAGAGTTGTAAAAATGTAGGCCGCTGGCGTTTGATGTCGTCCTCCGCGGAAGGAAGCAGGAGGAAATTTGCCGGCTGCCGTTGGAGATGCTCTTTATGATGGAAATAATAGAGTGACATCCAACCATTTGAGTTAATTGCCTGTATGATTGTCCCTCTATAAAAAGTTAATTGCATGTACAGTGTACACGTGACTTGCAGGGTGGCTACAGCTTCGTACAGAAAGTTAAAAAGAAACAAGTCCATCCTTAATATTCGAAGTACTCTGTGGGTTCCACTATCAGTACAGTAGCAAAAGAAGTATATATTAAATAAGTAGAGTAATATATAATATACAAATCTAAAGTTAAAAGACAGAATTCGAACTCATGTCATCGTGTTGCGAGCATCCGGCGCTAACCAGCCCAGCACATTTTTGTTGTAGACCATGATGGAGATATATCTCCATGTCTACTCTTATATATACTCCATTCGTTCCTAAATATTTTTCTTTTTCAGATTTCAAATGGACTACCACATACGGATGTGTATGTAGACATATTTTAGAGTGTAGATTCACTCATTTTGCTACGTATGTCTTTTCAGGAAGGGGTCAAATTTGTCTTTGATCTATTTATGAGGTATCCAGATGGCACTGCGCCGCCAAGAAAAGAGGGTAACATCAAAATTATGGACTACTTTTTTGAGTATGTTTGTAAGGTCCGGTCATAGTCACTTGTTGAAATCTCTAAAAAGACAAATACTCCCTCCGTCCGGAAATACTTGTCATCAAAATGGATAAAAGGAAATGTATCTAGATGTATTTTAGTTTTAGATACATCTATTTTTATCCATTTTGATGACAGGTATTTTCGGATGGAGGGAGTAGAAAACAGAGTTGGTGATGATGGTGTGCGTGCCATCCTGCAATATAGGCCGTCGGATTTATATCTAACGGATAGGAAAGAAACTATGGCGATTTTGCAAAAATATACCCACACGTCTCTCCACGTTCGCAAATAAGGCCTTCCCTCGTACAGCCTTTTCTCTCACAAGAAAAACTACTCATACAAATGCATCTTGATGTTTCGTGCAACGCACGGGCAGCTAGCTAATTTCTTTTAAAGTAGTTGCTGCGATAATTGGGTTGAAGTGATATGTTTTATGTCTGCCCCGAATGATTTCAGATTCACTAGTAGTAACAAAGAAAAGGTTGCCTTGTTAATTAACAGAAAACAGGGTGAAAACTATCACATGAGGCCGGTAAAAACAAGGCACACTGGGTTCAGCGTCATCGTCACTACAGTTGTGCGCGCGCGAGAAGTCTACATATTGAGGGGGCTACCGAGCGAGGCACCGAGACACAATGTTTGAGAGAGAAACCAATTGACAGATTATGATCAGATCGAGTTGTCACCCTTCTGCTGTCATTGTAGGGGGGAGAAAGACGTATCGAGAGTGTGCGCGCTAGGCACAGAGGCACAACTAGCGAGTGTGTGTGTGTGTGTTTGAAAGAGTAGTCGATAGATTATTATCAAGATCGATGTGCCACCCTACTCCTTCAGTGCCGGGTAGTGTGTGTGTGTATGTTTGAGAGAGAATCCAGTCGATAGATTAGTATCAAGATCGAGGTGTCACCCTACTCCTTCGGTGCCGGGTAGTGTGTATGTGTATGTTTGAGAGAGAAGCCAGTCGATAGATTAGTATCAAGATCGAGGTGTCACCCTACTCCTTCGGTGTTGGGAAGTGTGGGTGTGTGTGGGAGGGAGGGGGCAGTGACACTGACATATCTCTACTCTTATAAAAAACAGAGTTGGTGATGATGGTGTTCCTGCCATCCTGCAATATAGGCCTTCCGATTTATATCCGACGGACATGAAGGAAAATATGGCAATTTTGCAAAAATATACCCACACCCCTCTCCGCATTTGCAAATAAGGCATTCCCTCGTTCATCCTTTTCTCCCACAAGATAAACTTCTCATACAAATGCATCTTGATGTTTCGTGCAATGCACATGGGCATCTTGCTAGTAGGGAGAAGGAGTTTGTGTGACACATATCTAGCTATATTAAGGGATAGGTAGATAGCATATGTGTGAGAGATATTATTATACTTTGAGACATTAGTGGTTGTGGGTGGGCGGAATTAAAGGGGTGGGCGTGTTAGACATAGAGAGCGTGTGTGTTTCTATGTGAGAGACTTGTAGGACGGGGTAGAAAGACGAATTTAACCCTGACGGAGGGAGAGAAATACACGAAGTGCGTGTGTGTGATTCCGATGCCCACAGGGAAATGAGATATGTATGCGTGTGAGAGAGATTGCACAATTCATTCACGTATCACTATCTAGCGACCGTGGACGTGCATCAGTTGAACATAAGTCAATATCTACTTCATATCGTGGCCAAAGGTACAATATCGATTCAACGCTATAAAGATTGGACACTCACATATCACATTTTTTCTATTTAAATAAACCTTTTTCAGTTGTGCATGCCAAAGTTACAGTGATGTTTCTTCAAACAACCAATGTAGCTATCATGCACATGCACCATTGTTACTCTTGCATTCAAATTCGTTAGTCTTGGATGATTTAAGTTTCTATTTTGAAGTAATATATGTAATATTCATATATGAATTCAACGGTTATGCAATTTATGAAATGGAGGCTATGTAATCATATGAGGTAACACTTTTAAGTAGCTAACTACAATATCCATTTCTTTTTGTGCGCCTCTACACTAATACGTCAATGCATTATGTTCAAAGTAAATAACCAATGGCACTAAATTATCTATTTACACGAGAAATACATAGGCTGAGCGTTTGATCCCTTTTTTGTGAACGCACCACTACACCCGTACGATTGGCCGCGCCCGTGTGAACGTCCAAGTTATCGGCGCATCATCCCGAGTTATTTTCTTTTTTCCTGGGGTGGACTTCACACCATTTATTAATTGCTGACGCGTGCCTCGTGTACACAGTCCAGCATGACCTTCCCGCTAGCACGGTCCAAAATTAGTTGAAACTGGATACAAACGATCCCACGGGCGGCAAAATCTCCTGCCTCCTTCTAAAATTTCCGCCACCTTAGTCTTTAGCATGTGAAATCCCCCTTTTGTCCTTGGTGCACGAAGACCAACAGTTACAATACCGCCCTCATCTACATGATAGGTCGGGGCTGCTTTGGTAACTTCCGGTTCCCCCCACTACACGGCACCCCCATTTCCTCTCCCCCCTCCCACAAAAACGACTAACTCCACAGCACCAGAGCATCTTACATCACGCCGTCCGTACTTCATCGCCCTTTCTCCCCTCCCCTCTCGAAACCCTAGACTGCTCATCCACCGGCGTACCATAGCCCATTCACTGCTAGCGGCGTCCACCTCGCCGGATCTGCTTCTGTGGCTGCATCTACCCCTCCCACCTCCCCTAGAAACAAGTAGACTGCTCATCCACCACTATACCACAGCCCATTCAGTGCCGGCCTTGTCCACGGCGTCGGATCTGCTTCGCCGGTACTCTCGTCAACCACCGCGCATCTACAGCGGCTCATTCGTACTCCCCACCGGAGACGCTTCATCCACACCCCCCCCCAGAGCCGCCCCACCGACGCCCCTGTCGATGGCCTCTGATCCTCTTCACCGACACCTTCCTCAACCCTACCGGAGGCGCTTCTCCGACACCTTCCTCAACCCTACTGGAGCCGCTTCGCCGACACCAGCGTCAACCCTACCAGAGTAGCTTCGCTTATACCATTCTCAACCCTACCGGGGCCGCATTGCCAACTCACAAGTCCACGGCCTCAGATCCGCTTCCTCGCACCATCATCCAACCTACCGGAGCAGCTTCTGACGCCTCGTCCACGACCGCAGATCTGCATCATCGACACCACCCTTATCCCAACCACCGGAGCAGCTTCAGACGCCTCGTCCACGGCCGCAGATCCGCATCGTCGACACCATCCTTAACCCAACCATCAGAGCAGCTTCTAACGGCCCGTCCACGGCTGTAGATCCGCGTCATCAACACCATCCTTAACCCAACCATCGGAGCAGCTTCACCTATGCCCTTGTCCACGGCCACAGATCCGCTTCGCCCACACCGTAGTCCACCCTACCGGAGCCGCTCCACAAACACCCTACTTGACGGTTCTAGATCTCCTTACTGGACCCTGACAGCCAGCGCAGCGTCATCACCCTCGACGTTTCTAACCTGATTCCCACCGTCTAGAGAGATGCCAAGCACCCGCCACGGCCTAGGTACTTGTCACCTTTAAACCCGTCCAGCATCACCTGCCCGATGTACTTCAAATATACTAACCGGTCGCTGTTACCTGTTATGCAGATGGCAAAAACTACAAGGACGATGTTTCTTCTGGATCTAACAGCTTGGCCAACCAAGATCCTGGACTGAGGCATTGCTATGATCTTGTAAGCGCGTCTCTCTCTCTTGTATTGTTCTGTGCCTACCGGCGTTCTTTGCTAGGATTTTCGACCAGTAATCCCTTTGTGCAGACAATGATTTCTACTACTGGCTGCTAAATTAGATATGTAGATGTCATACATGATACTACCTCGTACCTCCGTTCCTAAATATAAGTCTTTCTAGAGATTCCACTATAGGCTACATACGGAGCAAAATGAGTGAATCTACACTTGAAAATGCATTTATATACATCTGTATGTGGTCCATACTGGAATCTCTACAAAGACATATATTTAGGAATAGGGGCAGTACATTACACAAAATTGTAGGTGGCATGTAGGAATTCCAGTGCGCTACATTAGGCTCCCTTAGAGTGCCTGCCAGTCCAGCATACAGAGTCATGGCTAGTTTATGGTACGCACATAATCGTTAATTGGTGGTTTAAATATGCGCAAGGGATATGCAATGTAGTATCATGTAGAGATGTCTAAAATTAGTCGTGTCAACTTGCAGATAGGGTTAAACAATGAAAAAGTACAAGATGTATGTGGCAATTTCATGGAACATTGCAAAAAAACGAGAGGCAGCGGTGAGCCTATACAGTGTGCTATGGTACATCACTCCTCCATTGCAATCATCGTGACAAGTTATTTGTATGGCAGTTCTATTAGCCAAGTTTCTTAGGGACAGTTATTACGAGTTATCCTAAGAAAATAAGCACCTATGAATATAAGCTCCATCTAATACGCCAACCAGTTCTTTTCATTGCGTTTTCAGCTTATCTTTGGTATGATCAGTGGAAAGTCTAGATTGCATTATATATATTTTTCATTTTGCTGCACATATGGAAATTAATTTGACTTGCAAACATCACAAATTGAACCCAGTGCAGTAATTAATATGATAGGAAAACAAACCATCACTATTTGCTCAAAATGCAAATACAAAGATACCATCTACTTGGCACAATCTACTTTGGTCAATGTTTTTCATAGATATCCCATTGCCTAATTTAAACGAAGAACGCATGACCCACATTTAAATGAAGAACAATTATTTATTGAAATTCGATGGTCCAAGTGGCTGGTTATTATCATATAGCAGCACCACCTGAAAGCATCATATAGCAGCAGCAGCAGCTCATAGCAACTCATCATACAGCAGCAGCAGTCTGCAATTCATCATATACTAGCAGCAGCTCATAACAATTCATCATATAGCAGCAGCAGGAGCACCTCATAGCAATTCATCATATAGCAGCAGCAGGAGCAGCTTGTAGCAACTCATATATAGCAGCAGCAGCAGCTCATAGCAATTCATCATATAGCAGCAGCAGCAGCTCATAGCAA
>NC_041383.1:251403929-251421457 GCF_002162155.2 Triticum dicoccoides
ATAGCAACTCATCATACAGCAGTAGTAGCTCATAGCAATTCATCATATAGCAGCAGCAGGAGCATCTCATAGCAATGCATCATATAGCAGCAGCAGAAGCAGCTCATAGCAATTCATCATATAGTGGATCAGAATGAAAATTTGGCAAAAAATCAGAGAAGATCCTCACCTTGTTGGATGATCTCATCTTTCAACAGCACCTCAAGGCCATGGCCTGGGAGGAGGGGAGGGGGAACAAGGTGCCTTCTGCCGCAGTGTGGCATCAGCCGTAGTTGTGCAGCGCCCGCTGGAGTAGTGCGTTGGACGAACCACAGTGGAGAAGCTGCTAGAGACCATGAGAATGAGGGGCGGCGCCAGAGGGAGGAGCAGCCAGGGAAATTTGCCCCTACCCGTCGGCCATGTAGCCTAGCTGGACATAGCATCGTCGAGGACCAGGCCAGATGGGACCAGTGGCGATGGCTCGCTGGAGGAACCCTAGTGCTGCAGGCAGGGGATCGAGGTAGAGGGAAAGGGGAGAGGAGATGCAAGCGGGCAGGGCAATGAATGGTTGCGTGTTTGTTTTTACTTAAGGGTCAGGTGTGACACAGGCGTCAGCAGTTGCATTTTGAGTGTAATATAGGCAGACAACAGAGTCATTTCACTATTCCCCTTCCCTTCAATTCTTAGTGAGGTTCTACCCGAAACACCCCCCTCCAAAGCAAAATTAGTTAAGCCCAAGCCCATAACTCAAAAATGACTTCTTTACATCTTTTATGGCTTATTTTGACAATATACCCTGAAAAGGCGGAATCGAACTGGCCCTTAACCTGCAATTCATTGTGCGTGCAATGATGAATCACTCATGCCTGCTATCTGTACATTTAGGCATCATCATACATGGCATAACCTAATACATGTGCATTCCATTGTAGAATCTGGAATATGCAATGTTTATGTTAGTTCATACGTTGCACATGATGTTTAAATGCCCCTTAAATCTGGTCGGTCAAGTGATGGTCTTTAAGCCTCCTTCTTTGATTCTTTTCTTGATATGTAAGATTTGCTCACACATCTGTTCAATTGCTTGTTTGCATCAGCTAGCCATACTAGGACTGTTTGCTTTGATTACTTGTTGTTCTTGACCTAACACTCTAACAGAGCTTGTCAACGATCTAAACACTAAGGGCTGCTGTAGTGGGGCCTTGTCTAACTCATAGGTGAATAAAGGTTTGGCTGTACACTACAGTAGGCTCTCCAAGAGTACCTGGAGATCCAGTTCGAAGGTATGCCTAGTTTTTACATAGTGCAGACATAGTAAATGCTCATTTCATTGTGTGCAAGTGCAAGAGATGCGGCATGTTTCATTATGTGGTGTTGTTTTGTTATAATCTCATCCTTTTGTGTTCACAGACTGGAAAGTATGCATATTTATCTTCCAAGGAGACGAGTAACTAGTTTGTGTCACCTTGCAGAGGGGGTGCAATGAAGATAAGGTTGAGGATTTCCAAGTACAAGATGTTAGGAAGGAGCCTTGCAAGAGAAGTAGGAGCTGCACTGAGCCTCTTCAACCTGCTAAGGTAAGTCACTGTA
The DNA here is from genome assembly GCF_002162155.2 of Triticum dicoccoides. Taxonomy (NCBI): domain Eukaryota; kingdom Viridiplantae; phylum Streptophyta; class Magnoliopsida; order Poales; family Poaceae; genus Triticum; species Triticum dicoccoides. The sequence continues at coordinate 251,405,499 of NC_041383.1, forward strand.
TGCAACTCAACAGTTCAATTCCTTGTTTGTTTCAGGCATAGTTAATTTTCTCTTTTCAATTGCTTTATTTGTCCTCACTTAATGAGATGCCCAAATAATTAGGCCTGATGTTTGGTACTTGTATCACTATTAGTTGACATAATTAAAGGTCATACCGTTTAATTACTTTGCCGAAGTGTGGTTGAAGCTTTGAAGTCTATTAACCAACTATTATTGCATGAGGCTCACAATCTAGTTTATACTATGCTAATGATTGCATAGTTTTGCCTGCTGTAGTATGTTTGTATGAAAGCCTCTGCTGTTCATTATGCTCCCTAAGACTTTAGTTGAGGTACAGAATGGCCAACTGCTTGCTTACTTATACGCAACGTGCTGTCTAAATTTGTAACTTGTCTGTGTTTTCGATTGGGCCCCAACATCATGCTCCTCTGGTGAGCTAAGAGGGATTTCTGTATGCAGGCTGCACAGACTATCTTTTTTATAATTTTTAAAATATCACCTGCTTATGCTTCATGACGTGCAACATTTTTTTGTGAAAGTGACGTGTAACATTATTGTTAGTCCTGTTTTGCCATGTAGTACAAAATAGTATCTTGTTCGCTTCACTATTGTAACTATATTTTTTCCCTAGTCATGTGTACTTACAGAAACATTTCAGGATGAAGTGACATCAACACAAAAATCTGCGAGCAGTGCGGCATGGCCGTTACCGAATGATTATGGATTGGAATTGGAATGTGCTGATGTTCTCGAGCATCAACTAGAGGTGGCAAGACAACGTGTACATGATTGTCAACGTATAATCAAAAAGTTGAGACTGGACATGCAGGTATTAGATGCAGGAGTCAAAAAAATGAAACAAGACACCGAGGTAGCCATGAAGGAATTGGAGATTTTGCAGACTAGAATTTGTGCTATCTGAATCCGGCCAAACCTATTTTCTGAAGAGATTATAGTTCAAATGGAGTTAAGTTGATGCGCGTCCATGATGTATGAGCCGTATTTGCCCAGTGTATGTAATTTGTTGTTTGTGTATGCTTTATTATCACCTGTGTCGTACCATAATACCCAGTGGGTATAATCGGCTGTAATTTCTTTATTGTATAGTGTAGGATTATTCTACCTTTCTATGCCTTGATCTCTTTGTTGTATAGTGTATGCTTTTTAGAGGTGATAGTATTGAGTAGGATAATTCTTTGAATATGCTATATCGTTCAAACGGGGGCCAACTCGCCCGACCATGGGCCTTCTACGTCTCGTAGGATCCATGGGCCTTCTACGTCTCGTAGGATCCATGGGCCTTCTACGTCTCGCAGGATCCATGGGCCTTCTACGTCTCGCAGTGTCGATGGGCCTTCTACGTCTTGCAGTGTCCATGGGCCTTCTACGTCACGTAGGATCCATGGGCCGCCGACTCATTTATGGGTCTTGTACTGGCCTTTAATGAGCAGTAGACGGGCCTATAATGGAAATCGTACGTTTTATTGGCTGACCATAACGGGTCGTTAATAGGCCGTATTTGGTGATGCTATGAAAATGGCCCAACAGACTAACGGACCACAAACGGGTTGACTGTAACGACGGGCTGAATTTGGCCCACAAGCAGAAAATGACAGTAACGGGCCGTAAGTAACCGAATGCTACAAATAAGCCCAAGAATAAATGGGCTCTGAGAAGGCTAAAAGATAACATGGGCTAGAAACAGCCCAACTGAACAACGGGCCCTTAATGGGTATAAAGTGATACACTGTTCATTACGGGCCAGTTTCACCACGGGCCGTTAATGGGTCTAAAGTAATACACTGTTCATTGCGGGCCAGTTTCACCACGGGCTGTTAATAGGCCAAGAGTTACATAGGGCCTCATATGGGCCGACAGACGTCATGGGCCATATATGGGCCAGAAGTGAAAACGGGCTGGAATCATATTGGATGGCCCAGATGACGCTACTGGGCCTAATTCGGATAGGGCGTAACGGGCCTTGGTTTAGCGGGCTGTAAATGGGCTATATGCGAACAGGCCGTTAATAGGCTTTCCATGGGCCGTCCCGTCACCTTTTGACCAAGTCAAACGGGCCGGCCTTTTCACAGGAATGGGCCTCTGGTCGGCCGTGCCACGTGTCGACGTATCATACGCGCCTTCTGTCCAATGAGTGGATGACATCTGTCCCAACAATGAGCCGACACGTGTTTCCTCCAGCCAATGATGATTTTACACGTGGAAAATCCCCATTGGTCGGGGATGTTAACGGGTTATCGGATTTTAAACCCGATCCGATAGCTTAACGATGGATGCCACGTGTCGGTCACCCTTGACGAGAGCACTTCTGTGACACGCGATTCATCGTCATGGAAGTGGACACTTCCGTGATGATAATTTTGGTAATGTCATCGAACACTTCTACAACAGCACAGGTATGACTATCTAGATTCTGTCATAAATTTGTCATGGATGTACATGCATGACAAAAAACGCGACCTACTGTGACAAACATGTATCATCACTGAAGTGTATTTTTTTGTAGTGAGTTTTTTCTGAAATACTGAGCCATTCCTGACCTTTCCTCTTCTTTTAAGCAAATTTTGTGCAGTTCTACTAAAATAAAATGCCATCACCACCTTGACAATTCAGTGACACTGTACAAAAGGAAATGACTTAACATTACATCATGATGTCAGGTACATAGTCGAACGGCATTAGAGACAAACATACAGACCTCCTTCGATAACATAATGAACATTAATTTTAACAAAGGTGTGACTAGCTTTACCGGGATAATTTGAATGAACTCTACACCCTCTGTTCCTTAATATAAGACGTTTTCACGGTTCAATTTAAAGTAACCAAACATCTAGTATTTAGAAAAACAGGTAGTAGTTTTCTTGAGCACATATCTGGGAAAGCTTGCCACACTTTATTTATGTCCATACGCTAATGCAACGCCATTCGAATACTACAAATATACACTAATCCAGTGGCTAGTGCAACAGTAGAGTAGTTAGTTTATTATAGGGTATAGTACAATGGTTTTACTAAACAGATTTCAATAAACTCTAGCACTGGAAGGTTTCTATAAGAATTAACAATACAAAATGTAAAGGTAACAAGTTTCAGCATTTGTATACTAGTTGTGCATGAGCATTAAACCAAATACAAAAGTCTGAAGGTAACTAGCATTATTAACTAATGACAGTATAAAAAAATTGCAAACCATGTACCTCCAAGGTAAATATCATTTCGAACTCGGGGGGACCTTAAAGATTGCTATCCCAATCTTGATAATCGATCAAACATAAAAACTTGATCGAACGAATCAAGAGAATAGCCGGAGGAGGAGGTGCCCACTCTTGACCTTTCCTCTTGTCTTCATAATTGTTTGTGTAGTTTAACCAAAATAAAATGACATCAGCGCCTTGGCATTTTGGTGACACTGTACAAAAAAATTAATTTATCTCATGAAAGTGAGGTATGTAATCTATAAGCATTAACAGTGCAAAAATCTGAAGGTAGTAACAAGTTTCATCGTTGGTATACTGGCTATGCAACAGCAATAGAATGCCTTAGCTGAAAAATCTTTAATACATTCACAATCAACAGCTAACCCTGAAATAATCCAGTGACATTAAATGGCATTGCTTAAATTTATCGGTGGCATTAGACTGAGAGCGGCATTAGTTAAATGTGGCATCACTTTAGCAGTAGCATTGCTTGACTTGACTGCTGGCGTTATACTAACAGCAAAAAAAGTGGCAATAAGAGCATGGGAGGCCCATTCGGACAGTGTGCGCACCAGTATGATGTACCTCCACGGACGCAGAGTGGTGAGGGAGGTATGGTTGCCCAGAGCAACAAATATCCAGGCAGCATATGTGGATTACGTCCCATTTTTGTTCTCTTAAGCCACCTTTTTCCTATGTGAGGACAACTAACCGATCGACCTGGTCATTCTCTATTGCTTTGTCATGCCTTTCTACCCTTCTTCAACCAAGAGACACGAGACTCGTTCCTTAGCTACTGATTTTCCCCTTTTCAACCTAGATGCGGGTTCGATGCCTACTCTCTTGGACAGTACAGTCTCCCTTCCTTTCCTTATTCAACCCAGACATGGATTAGTCTGCATGAAGTAGGGTTTCCTTTAATAGTGCAAATTATGGTTTTCGTCTGCGTGGCCAGCAGAGCAGAGGATAGCAAATTGGGAAGATGGTGGAGTGGAAAAAGATCCACATGCAACAACGTGGCAGATGGGGCAATAGAACAAGGGTATGGTTCGAAAAGAGGTAGCATACCTGAGGGTCGGCAGGAAGTGGCTTCGCTCATGGTCGTCATCCTCCGCACACACTACGGCAGCGAGCTTGGGGACGGAGGCCATCCCGCGCGGGCGCTAGGTCTGAGAGGACGGCCTTGTCGTCAGTGTCTGACCTCGCTCGCCGACGATGAGTGCGTCAATGCTGCACGTCCTTTTCTTCCTCGGCGGATCTGTGACCACCGGTGAGGAGGGAGAGAGAGGTCATCTTTTTTAGATCTGGAGAGAGGGTGGTAGTGTGAGAAGCAAGTGGGCAACCCTTAGCAATAAAGCTCTGAAGCTCCAGCCTATATACCTTTTTTATACTACTACTACTGGAGGTGGAGTAGTGGTAGAGTAGTTTATGTTTTCTCAGCGTACAGTACCAGTTAGTCGTGCTTCAAAACTAAACGGCACGCCATTAAAAAAATAAAGGTCGATAACTAATGCGGCACCTCGGGCCAACGCAGCCAGATTGCATTTTGCACGAGAAATTACACACCATGTTTCATTGACATGTGGTCCCGTTCCAACATATCAGTGAGACGACGGCGAGTAGTAGTATTTCCAAACGGACGTGTAGGCCGGGGCGCCTCTTCATGAACCGTGGCAAACTGGCAACCGTCCACCGACTCTTCGCCTTTCCCTCTTGATTTAGAACTGTTGTCGCACGCTCTTCCTCTCCCTCCTCCATTTTCCTTCAGCCCTTCACCCTTTCTTCTGCCATTGTTCGATCGTCTTCTCCATGGAGGGAACAGGCCAGAAACGACCCCGTTATTCTTACCCCGATCTGAAAGATGACGTGGTGGAGGAACTCATTGATCGGTGCAACGTCATCACCTCGGCTAGCATGGCAGGTTCGTTCAAGCCCATTCTTGACTCAACTAATAACATCATTACAAGGGAGTCAAGGAGCGGTTTGATCTCCCCTATCTTCTTCGCTGTGACCCTGATGACTGGCGCCGGGATGATGGAGGCCTCGCCCTGTGCAAGTTGATGCCGCTTGATAATGATACGTATGACGTTAAGATGCCATCGCTTGAGGGCAAGTTTTGGGCAGGCGCAAATGGAGATTGGGTTGTTTAAATTGGGTCCAACTGCGAGTGGGAACTTGTGAATGTGTACACTTGTGACCGGGTTTCACTTCCAAAAATCTCAGCATACTGCCCAGAGGTTGAGCACACCGGTATTGTACGCACATTCAAATACGATCATGGTGACTGTCTTCTACAGAAGATAGCAATTTGTCGAGATCCCAACCGCTCTTGGAATTACAACAACTATGAAGTTGTTGCTATCTTCGACAAGCTTGTTGCCGTCTTGCATGGTTTGATTGGATGGATATTGCTCAAAAATCAGTTTTTGTACACGGATGAGTACTGTGATGCAATTCAATATGAGGGCCTTGTGTTTGCTGCCACCACTCGTGGCATTATTTTTGCGTGGAAACCTTATGATTTCAGTACGTTTGTCTTCCACCATAATTATAATTGTTTCATCCATATGCATGCGGGTTAGCAAGTTTCCCTTTACTAATTAACCTTCTTCTTGTGTTTCCAAGGTCCTGTGAACATTCCACCACCTATACTTGAAAAAAATTATAACCAAGGGGGAGATGACGATGGTGATGATCATGAGCATGAGGACGAGCAGCACCCATATACTCTGTGGCGCCTGGCAACTAGTTTCGATGGATCACCTCTTCTTGTGTGTATACAGCCCACTGATGATGTTACTACTAAGGAAGCAGGTGTAGTCTCCCATGGTCGCACTCTCCGAACCTATTCCAACACCCGTTGCATGGTATTCGGGATGGATACTAGTGTGCTAGTGCCAACTCCTTCTCCCTGGTACAGAATTGATAGTCTTGGAGAAAACTCGCTCTTCCTTGGACAAAACTATCCGATGATGGTGAAAGGCGATCCAACTGCTGTTGACACAACATTACTAGTACCATTTATGAGAAGCAACTGTGTCTATACCTCAGACATTTGGGTGGTTCCCTACCCTGGTACTGATATTGTAGGCCACATCAGCCTGGATGATCAGTCCTGCGTTGGTCTCCAGATCGACAATGGATCGCCCGTCCCAGAGAATCACTTGTGGTTCAAAGCAAGCGTTTCCAACGCCGAGGAATGGTTGAGTTGAAGTTCATTTCATTGCTTGTTATTTGTTGTGTGGTGAAAACTTTAGTATTTATAATGTATCCTCGTTGTCGATGTGGGTTGATGACCTGTCGTATGTAATAAAATGATATGCCTGTGATAAACTTACTAAATTTATGAATGGCTTTCGAGTCGCTTCTCTGAGTGAGTGGTGCGATGAGGCAAAAACATATTTTCCGAATACATAATTGTACGTGCATTGCAACAGGTTATCGGATGAGGCCAATCAACAATAGTAGTACACTATTTGTACTAGCTTCACATGCTTCGCGCGTCGGGCGGGTGTTTTTACTGTAGCCATATGTTAATGTGTTTGTTGTACATCACTAGCACCTCAAATCCTCGATACTAGTACTATATAGTAGGAGTAAGTAGTAGGAGTAGTAGGGTGGCATGGGCCAGAACAAGCATTCACGTCCAGGAGTACGGCACACGCCACCACCACGACATCCATCTGACACCATATTATTTCTTGGAGTCCATGCTAGAGCAATCTCTTCAACCTCGCCGTTTCTCTAACTTCAGCCATCGCGCGGCGGGTGAGGTGGGGGTTTGCTGATAGTCGGTTTCCTTAACTACGGTCCCACTTGTAAGGCCAACTCCAACGCACGACCCCAAACGGACCTCCGTTTTGCATGAACTCCAACGTTAATTTTGACTAGAAAAGCAAGACCAAAGAAAACAAGAACCACAAGAATACACTTTACTACTCATGTAAGTTGGATTAGTGCCTTCTCGATGCATTCATTGTTGATCTGCGGAGGCTCGATCTTGTGTGCTTCTTTCTTCTTCGAGTGTAAAGAAGTAGACGTTGCTTCCTCGCATCTAGTCTCATGTCTAGCCTCTATTCTAGTAGGAGTATCAACAAGTGCACTAGTCTCATCTCTAGCCTCTGTGCTAGCTAAAAGTGATAGAACATCTACTAAATTGCGCTCTATCAATATATGGATGTACTCTTCTTCCCAATACAAAAACTTGCATCCATTCTACTCCCTCCATTGCACAATACATGCCTTCTATTTGTCAAAATATATATGTATCTAGACATGTTTTAGTATATAGGTACATCCATTTTTGGACAAAAGGAAGTCAAGTATTTTGGAACGGAGGGAGTACACAATAAAAAAATTAAGTTAGCACAACTAGTCTAATCCGAGAGCACAACCGAAGATTTGGTCGGGTTCTTCCTCCTTTTGCCGACACGTGGGACATCCAGCATCCAAGTCGTGTCATGCAAGAAAATAGAGTGGTAGTTGAAGCCACGTGATGTGCATCTTGGGTTAAACTGTAAATAGAATCTTACTACTCTTGAGTAACTCCAAAAGCGGCCACCGAAGATGTGCAGGTCGAGGTGAAAGATGTGCAGGTTCAGTGGGTCCTCTTGCGTTTTCACTGACATTTGGGACCGCATGTGAGCAAACAGACGATGGGATCCGCGCGTCTGCTAGCTGGCTGAGAAGAGAGATAGAGGAGGGTTGAGCACGGACTGCAGGTAATTTGTTCTACGTACCTTGATATAGGCTCGATATAGTGGGGTGGCATGGACCATAACTAGCATTCACGTCTAGCAGTACGGCACACGCCCCCACACGATTCCCATCCGACACCAATTTTCTTGGAGTCCATGCTACAGCCATCTCCTCTCCCTCCTGTTTTCTCAGCCATCACGCGGTGGGTGGGTGGGGGTTTGCCGATAGTCGGTTTTCTCAACTGCGGTCCCACTTGTAAGTGAAAATGCAACACCGCACGCATTCCCGCTTGAGCGGCATGCCGGACCAACTATGTGGGGTGCCACGCGAACACGGCAGGCTTTTCCTTTTGAACTCGAAGCTTGTAAAATTTGGTTCTGCTCCATGGCGCGATCGATAGATAGAAAATAACGATTTTGCCTCGAGTAATGAGAAGTTTGGTTCTGGCGCCGTTCATTCATGGAGAACGTACGAAAATTATGAAGTTGATGCGGAAGGTAAGATAATTACTGTAGTATCATATACTACTACATGGATTTGATGGAAAGATAAAAATACATACGGATCCATCAGTGACATCCTCACGCCCTAGTGCGCCGGGTCACCAACCGACGTGTGAGGAGCAGCTGCGTTGGCGGCGAGCTCAACGTGCTTCTGAACAATGCCGTCCAAGGTTGCCCTGCGGTCCAAGAAGGCCAGCGTCCTATCGTCCTCCTCTTGCATGTAGTAGTCCTTGTGGACGATTTGCGCATAGACGTGGGTGATTATGTCGATGGTGTCTTGCTGTGCCAAGCGCTGCGCGGCGAGCGCGACCTCGAGGTGGACATTCTCCGACGCGACAGCGGGCAGTCGCGGGGCCACCAGTGCGTCGGAGAGGTTGTCACCATAGTGGCCGTTGAGGGTGGCAGACATCGCAGAGCCTGGGCGCATCGTCTGGAGGCGTACGTCAAAGTCGTGCGTGAGCTTCTTGACGACGGTGAACTTGTCGAGGAAACCAATGAGGACCTCGTCGAACAAGGAGACGAAGCTGTCTTCCAAGCGGCCCCTCGCCCTGGCGGCCTCAAGCAATACTACCTGGAGACGTTCCTCGATGCCGGGCCGCAAGCCGGTGTCGTGGACATCTGGCATAGCTGGCTGATGCTCGCGCTCATCGCCTCCATGGGTCTATCTTAGCTTCTAGTCAACTGATCTTGCGATTCGAGTGATCACTCTTGCCCTTGGTTAGCGTGCGTAGGTGCGTAGGATTTCGTACTACTCCTCGGCCCTCTACTACACCTGCCTTTGGCTGTATGATAGGTGGGCCAGCCACCCCCTGGGCCCACGTGTCATTCACCCAAAGGCATTTGTCGTAAGTCAATGAAGTTGCATCCCACTCCGTGCCGGTGCAGTATAGTCATCTCACCGGACCTCTAGTTGGGGCCAAACAAGAGAAGTTTGATGTTTACTGGTTTATTGGTCCCCTTTGCATTTTGCGCCAAGTTTTGACCTTTGATTTAACTAATAAAATGTTAATGCATGTAAACAAAAATGTTGTGTAAGTCACCTTACAAAAACCAAATAATCACAAAACACTTAGGCACGGTGCATTAACTCCCTCCTTGTTTCTTATTTCGTGACATATCAACCAATGAGAGATGTGGGCCGTGCATGCTTTCAATGACTTGAGACTACCAAACATGACATGCAGTGTTTAGTTCATTGCATGTAATCCTATTAGTACTCTAGTTAGCAAAGAAACATTAAGTACTCTATTTACGAAGGGAGTAGTACATTTTTTGTGACATGCATTACTAGATATTGCTAGTCAAATACTAAAATCCAGATGGACGTGGTAGTACTCCTAAATCCAGACGGTGGTTCTACTAGTACTAGTAGTAGTACTACCAATGTAGTAGTAGGAGTACTAGCACTGTACTACCCGTTGGTCAAATTATTACGTGCTGCTCCTCATAGTGAGGTGACCAGACCCTGCGCCGGAGATGACACCTGAGTATAGGCGCCGTGTTCGGCATACCATAGTCAGCCTCACCGTCTGCAGTCACTATCATCATGGCTATAGAGCTAGCATGCATACAACTAGCCCTGTTCAACATAATTTCCCGTGCGTAGATGCCCGTGCATTGCACGGAACACCAAGATTGGGGGTGGACGTCGCCGGCAGCGGCCATCATGCCAGATTTTTTCCACGGCCTTCTAGATGTGGTGGGGAGGAGATAAGGCTGATTTGAGAGACAAGGAGTTGTTTTTAAATAGGGAACAAGTGAAGGCATCTTTTTGCAAAAATGGAGAAGCTTGGTTTGTATGCGTCAGATCTAGATCCGACGGCTATCGGTGAAAGATGGGAGGCACAACATCATCACCAACTCAGGACCTGTTTGATTCGCAGGATTTTGAAAACGCAGGAATAGGACACGACAATATTACAAGTTTCAAACTGATATTACAAATGTTAGGAGTAATGCTGCACCTAGGAAGAGGGAATTACTAGTAAGTTTACGTAAGAACTTTCGTTACTTTAGGTGGATGCAGCGTTATCGTACAAACTAAAATCCATCGCCCTGACAAGTCACTAATGGGCAAATAAGTTTTTGAGTCTTTGGCCACTTGATGTTTCAAACACAAATTCAGCTTCTGCGGAGACTTTGTCATTTAGGCTTAGACGCTTGCGGTGATCAGCACGCCATTCGTTGTTGCGCCAGAGAACGCCAAACCTCATTACCTTGAGCACACTTGCCTCCAGAACAAAGAACCTGGCCAATTTAATCTCAGATGTGCTGCCTCGGTAGTCGATCAAATCAATTTCTGTAAGATGGAGATCAAGGCATTCGATGAGATTGTTATAGTGCAGCACATTTTTCACTTTCGGGTCTTTTTTTATCTGCAAAAGAAGAGAACATATTAGAGCAGCTGGCTGCATAAGATTGCCGTGTCACCAAGAGGTACCAATATCATTCGCTCATACGATAGGGTTGGCTGGCTAGTGATATTTTTTCACTCTCTCTCTCTCTCTCTCTCTCTCTCTCTTTCTCTCTCTCTCTCTCTATGTGTGTGTGTGTGTGTGTGTTTCCTCTCATTTAACTAGGAGCACGCGAAGAGCCTGGGCATTTGTTTCCTTCCACTATGTGGCCGATGCCATATTTCGCAAAAGTATGCCACATAATACGCATCAATGTTAAATCAAAAGATTTTTGCACCGCTCTCGCGATGTGAGAGAGTTGGCACCGCTGTGCACACAGACCCACATGTATAAACAAATCAATCAAACCAACTACACCAGCCTCTCACTCTCCCAAACAAGTATTTTTTTTTTATTGCATCAGTCCTCTCTCTCTCCCACGTAGTGTTTTTTCATTGCGTGAGTTAATTTGGCACCGGAGCAAAGTAGGTGATCCAGATTGGGGCACCAGGTGAGAAATGGAGGGGCATCGATGCCAAATGCATCACAAGTGAATTTGGCACATGTTTTGGCCTACATAGCCCACTTTTGTACTCCCTCTGTCCCAAAATTCTTGTCTTAAATTTGTCTAAATACGGATGTATCTAGTTACATTTTAGTGTTAGATACATCCGTATCTAAACAAATGTAAGACAAGAATTTTGGGACGGAGGGAATACTACCTCGTATTTAGTATAAAATTTTGACCATAGATTTACCTAAGAAAATGCCAATGCATGTCACTAAAAATTACACCATTTGAAATTATGTTCAAATACGAATCCAACGATATAGTTCTTAGTGACATGCATTAACATTTTGTCAGTTAAATCTATGGTCAAATTTTGATACTACAAAATTGGAAGAGTAGACCAGGACGGAGGTAGTACTTGCTCTTAGGGTAACCATAGAGTTACTGGAGTAGTCTAATTTACTTTCCACTATGACTAGCCTAGTCTACTATAGTAGTACAGCATAAAAATGATGCAGGTGATCATGTGAGAAAAAATACTAAAAACATTTCTTTCGGTGCAGTGCGTAGATGCAGTTTTGAACACTACACTTGTCATCGTAATTTGGGAAAATTACAAAAAAAATTAAGCTACGTTGTGATTATCATTTACTTATAGGAAATAAATTTCACCTTGATGAGTAGCTTCTCCGTGCACGGAAAGCATGTAAGGAATCCAACAACTTGATCCAGATTGGGGCCGATTGATTTTAGTGCTAAGATCTTCACTGTGCGCATGGAATGCGTCAAGCTTGTGGGAATCATCTTCTGGAAGACGGTCGTAAATACATCAAGAAGAAATTTAAAAATGTGAATTTCAAGAAGACGGAGAAGAAGATGAGTGTTGCACCTGAACGATTACGGATCCAATAAAGAGTTCGGAGAATTTGGTAGACGAGTACACCAACGCTGTCAATTTCGGCGCGCCAATGACCCTTATTTTTGTTGGACCTTCTAGATCTGATACAAGCAATCTCTCAAGGAAAGGCGCATTCTCAATGACCATAACGTGGAACAACTGGAGTGATCTCTTCCCAATTGATGTCTTGTTCCGGGGCCAGCAAGACACATAAATCCATCGGAGATTCGTCGAGGCGATGTGGAGGCTAATGAACACGTGCATCTGCTCAAGACGAAGGTACTCAAGCGCAGTACAGCTGCGGAGGAGGTGCTCCATAGCCTTCTTCGAGATGAAAACGTTGAAGAGGTCGAGCTTCTTGAGTTGAGGGAGAGGAAGGGCGGGCGCGGCATTAATCTGGGGAAGATAGCAGGAGCTGAAGCTGGCATGGCGCAGCGTTGGCGTGAGGCATAGCACGGACGGCAGCAGAGAGCGACATCGTCCAGCTTCAAAGCTGAGCTCCTCGAGCTGATCTAGGGTGGGGGATAAGAACCACTCGTCGAACTTGGGTTGGACCTTGCAGTTGGTACCGAACATGCGGATGTCAAGGCGTCTGGCTAGCCCAGGGTGCGATGAAAGGATCTTGGAGACTGCGGCCATGTGTTTGCAATCCCCGTCGCAGAGGCAGCTGTCGACGGTGAGGTTGAAGGGGACGCAGGGCCAGAGGGGACGCCACCGCTAGGAGAGCAGGGCGGTCTGCACGGCAGATTTGGTGGGGAGGAGGCCGATGATGACGAGCAGCATGTCATTGGGGAGGCTGCTGATGAAGTCTAGGCTCGCCAGATGCGGTTTTGGCTCGAGCCGCCTCCGCTTGTTGGCTGCCTCGCCGTCCATCTCAACCGGCGGCGACGCTGGTGTACATGTGTGGTGGTGTGTGTTGTGTGCTGGGTGTGCGCGAGTGCGTCCTTCTGTGCATGCCGCCGCGCAGTGGTGAATTGTGCGTGGGTGCGTCCTTCACGCGCAAGAAGTGTGTCCTCAATGCGCCCTCAATTTACTAGCGTGCGGGGTGCTACCCCGAGTGGTTTCAACTTTGTTTACTTCACCACGTGTCAGATGGGCCTCTAGTTTACTTATTTTCACCCACTGCCACATGGGCCAACACACGAAGATACACAACACGAGCTGACAAGGCAACATGTGGATTGGTTGACCGGTCAACTAAACAATATACGGAGCTATACGCTGACATAGTGAGTGTATAATCCGTCGGTATAGAGAGTTTGAGTGAGAGGAGAGGCCTGTGAGAGATAGCAGAGAGAGAGAAAGAGCTACACCCTCCGTTCGATAATGTAGTTCCAACATTTTTTTTAAGTCAAACTTTTGAAACTTTGACCAAGTTTATAAAGAAATTACTTATATCTACAATACCAAAGATAAATGATAGTATGAAGTAAGTACATGTTGTGATGAATCTAATGATCGTTCCAGATGTAAATGTTTTTGTCCACATATACCTGGTCAAACTTTTCTGAGGTTTGACTTTTCAAAACATCCATATGCTTATGGACGTGACAGAGTCCCTAACTAGAGAGAGAGAGAGAGAGAGTGAAAAAGTGTGTGTGCGTGTGTGAAAGAGACATGGACAATACACGATAAAAGTAGAGAAAAAGTGTGCGTGTCTTATGCAAACATATCACACATGCATCTTCGACAATGGAGGCAAGTTGAGGAGATAGTGTGTGGTTTGGAACCGAGAGAGCAAGACTCCTAGCACATGGCCAAGAGGGGTCTGACAAACAAGGGAGAGAGGTCGAGAGAGACGTATGGAGAAAATGCAGACATGGGAAGGAGAGAGTGTATGTTTGTCATAGAGAGATCCCTTGGAGATCGTGATGGGACTACATGGGTGGGAGATCGAGTGACAAGGTGTGTGCGCGATAGAAGATGCCCCGAGAGATATCGAGATAGACGTATGGATGGAAGGACACAATATGTGTGTTCCTGATGGCTAGTAAGAGATAATCATACTTAGGAGGGGGTGCTTGCGCCTATGATGGAGCGAGGGATTATGGTACTTAGGGGCGTGTCACATGGAGAGAGAACAAGGACGGAGAGTGTTGGATGGGTCTATATGTATAGCGCGAGCAAGACATGTGTATGTGTGAACTAGGGAGATATAAGGTCAGTTTGGCTTGCGTCCTGGGCATCTTTTGCCTGGCCTAGGGTTGTGGCTGGATTTCATGCACGCTTGTTTGGTTGCTACCCTGTGAAAAAGAAAGCCCGTCTGGCCTGGGCTCCCTTGCACTTTAATTATCCTGGCTAGACTCCAGACACTGCAAGTAGCCTGGCCCAGGCGACCGATTTTCGAACGCCTGGCCGTGCCTGGTCGTGCGGCCACGAGGCTAACAGCAACATGGATGGATATTAGCATTAAATAATTGCTGCATGGATTGATTGATGGGACGTTGATGCTTTGCCTGGCCCAGGCATGAACCAAACGCTTCATCACCACACAAGCCTGGCCAGGCAGAAATATTTTACATCTCACGTCCACACCAGGCAGTACTGGCCATCATGGCATGAGGGTCAGGTCACGAACCAAACTGACCAATAAAGTTTGAGAGAAACTGAGGAGCCCCGATAATGCTGAGTGGTGCGTCAGATAGCTGAGAGGGGGGAAGAGATATTCCATCTGCTCGATAATGCAGTGCATGTAAATTTTTTAGAAGTCAAACTTTGGAAACTTTGATCAGGTTTACGCAAATGTTATTTATATCTACAATACCAAATATACATCATACAAAACTACATCTCATGGTGAATCTAATGATATATGTTTGCCGTACTAGATGTAATTCTTTTTCTCCACGTACATGGTCAAACTTTGTGATGTTTGACTTTTCAATAAATCTATATGCTATGGACCGAGGAGAGTGCCTCGGTCGAGATAGATCAAGTGTGTGTGAAGGCGAATGAGTAAGTGTGCAAAAAGAGTATGTGTGTGAAAGAGAAAGTGACAACAAACGATAAATTAGAGAGAGTGTGTGTTTTTTCGTTTCTTATGCGAACATATCACGCATGCATCTCCAAGATGGAAAAGCGAGGCGAGGCGATACACGAAGATAGCTAGTGTGTGATTGTTTGCAACGGAGAGAGACACCCCTGTAGGACATGTCCAATAGAGGTCTGGCCAACAAGGAACAAAGGTCGAGAGGGACACATGGATGGCATGGACGCATGGGGAGGGACAGAGGGTGTGTTTGTGATAGAGAGATCCCCTCGAGATCATGAGGGGACTATATGGGTGGGAGATCAAGGGAGTGCGTGCGCGATAGAAAGATGCCCCGAGAGAAATCGAGATAGACCATGCACATGTTTGTGATGGAGACTAAGATTAGCTAGTCATATACATATAGGGGGGACTGCGTGTGCCTACAATTGAGTGAGAGACCATCATACTTGGCTAGCTGGGCATAAGATTGTGTGTGTGCGTGTGAGATGGAGAGAGAACGAGGGAGAGAGATAGAGTTTTAGATGGGCCTATCGAGTGCGAGTGAGATATGCATGTGTATGTGTGACCCAGGTGGATGGAGAGTTTGAGAGAGGGGGGGAAGAGCTCCGAGACGATAGAGTGGTGCGTGAGAGAGTTACGGGCAAAGAGCCAAGGAATTTGTGTGTGTACGATGAGTGCACCCAAGATATCTAGCTTGGACTAGCTAGAGTATCATACATAGTGTGCGAGAGAGACCTATAGATGGT
>NC_041383.1:251421783-251422832 GCF_002162155.2 Triticum dicoccoides
GGATGCGCGTGACAGAATTGAAGATTGTCGCAGAGAGAGAGAGAGAGAGAGAGAGAGAGAGAGAGAACAGGAGTCCGGGAGAGGGGAGCTCGCGTTTTATGCATCAAAGACTGATATAAACCATGTTCGAATATAAACTTGCATTCAAATATTTAAACTGGAGAACATGTTGTCTGCAATCCACACATGAACGGATATATCTGTATATCAAACAAGTTCATTAATTTGACTTTCAACATGTTCATGGAGTACTATAATATTGTACAACATGCTACTCGATTGAGGTGTTCAATTTTGGATTTAGTTCACTATTTTGACCTACTGAACGAGCTATTTCATCGAATCGAGATATTTCATTATGGGTTTCATTCGCGTTTTTGAGTGGGTCAACTATTTGTCATATAGTAAATCGCTAGCAACGAGCATGTAAAAACACATTACTCCCGAGCATCATCTCTCCATCTAACAAATAAGTGGCAAGCTAATATTTCAAAATTTGATTCGAATCGACTTGGTAAGGTAGATGTGGATGCTCGTTCTCCCAAAATTTGAACGAACCATTAAACATCCTCTCTGCTCGGTGGAATTCGCCCGAGAAAATAAATGGGAGACGCAAAATTACTGTCCTATGTGGGACACTCATCAATTGGCCCGTTGTACATTGAGGGTAGGTTCGTAACTTCATCCAAGTGCGCCTTCTCCTCGGACGAAATGACATGTGCCAAGTAATTCATAAACCATGGTCGGCAAAACACGCTCTCCTTGCCCGAAATAGCTCGCGCCCACTATTTCAAAACACGCTCTCCTCGCCCAAAATCGCTCGCGCCCACTATAGTTCAACACACGCCCTCCTCGCCCGAAATCGCTCCCGCCCACTATTTGAGGAGAAGCAAAGTTACTCTACTATCCCTGACCCTCAGTACACAGACCCAAGCCGAGAAGCCTATAGGCAAGGGTAGAACTATAACTCCCCCTCACATTTCAGACAAATGCGTCCGTAAGACATGGATCCACTCCCCTCCCAATCCCACCCCCTCCCCCCCTCCCCC
>NC_041383.1:251423035-251453050 GCF_002162155.2 Triticum dicoccoides
GCCAAATCACCTTCTCCCCGGGAAGCTCCCTTCTCCTGAGCCACGAAACCTCAGCCCCACCTCCATGGCGCCCCCCACCGCACCAATTTCACAGCCGCCCTCCTCCCTAATGGCGGAGATGCTATCCATTTGCCGCCGTGCACTGGGCCGTGTGCCTCTTACTCCGTGTTGCTGGTGCTACCTCGACGACGACCGCGTGAACCGTACCGGAGCCGATTCACCCCCGCCGTTGTTCACGGCGCCGGAGCGGCTCCAACTTCAGATTCGTCTAGAGTCCTGGTGCTTCTTCCCCGTAGCCGTTGACCGTCACGACATTGCTCTTTCCCTGCCACTGGTCGCCACCGCAACCGCGCCGGCCTCACCGACTCGGCAGTTGGACCTGCCTACTTCACCATGCCTCCAGATAGGTCGCACTCATCTCAAATCACTTTATTTAGGCGTCAGTTGTCTAAATTTTTATTCTGGGCCAATCGATTCCCAATGGGAAGCAGCACCCCTCGAGGCGGCGGAGCTCCTAGGCTGCCGGTTGGCTGGTGTCCAACGTAAGGGTGCAGGGCTGCAAGTTCGCCGCGGAAGCAGCTCTTAGATGGCTATCTTTTAGAGTTGCATGGGTTGAAGGTACTGTCATCGCCGGATCTGGATGACGGGGAGTCTTTGTGGATTGGCCCGGGGGCGGCGCAACCACGGTAGTGCGGTGGGGCGGGGAGCGGGGTTTTGGCCGGGACCACGGACGACGGAGGCAGGCTGCTCTGCCGTTGGTCGCTGGCTCTTCGGGGAAGATTCCGAACAGTGTCAGCCGGGAGGCACAAGACGGCCATCAAGCCATCCGGCGTAGATCGGACAGTACCAAAATAAAATAAAATCATGTGACCCCAATTTAGTCTTCAGTCAACAGACGTGTGACCACTCTTGTACCTTGCTGTTGATCTCTTAGTGTATTTCTTCAAATCAAAGAGATATGTCATTCTTAACATTATGCATTATCTGCATCTTCAGACACACTGCTACCTCTTGAGCACTGCGTTGGATTTCCCCGAAGAGGAGAGGATGATGCAGCAAAGTAGCGTAAGTATTTCCGTCAGTTTTTGAGAACCAAGGTATCAATCCAGTAGGAGACCATGCACAAGTCCCTCGTACCTACACAAAACGATAGCAACTCGCAACCAACACTTAGGGGTTGTCAATCCCTTCACGGTCACTTACGAGAGTGAGATCTGATAGAGATAATATTTTTGGTATTTTTGATAGATAGATGCAAAGTAAAAAGTAAAGGCAAAGTAAAAACAAAGCAAGTAAATAAAGTGATATAGATTGATATGATGAGAATAGACCCGGGGGGCATAGGTTTCACTAGTGGCTTCTCTCAAGAGCATAAGTATTCTACGGTGGGTGAACAAATTACTGTTGAGCAATTGACAGAATTGAGCATAGTTATGAGTATATCTAGGCAATGATCATGTATATAGGCATCACGTCCAAAACAAGTAGATCGAAACGATTCTGCATCTACTACTATTACTCCACTCATCAACCGCTATCCAGCATGCATCTAGAGTATTAAGTTAAAAATAGAGTAACGCCATAGCAAGATGACATGATGTAGAGGGATAAATTCATGCAATATGATAAAAACCCCATCTTGTTATCCTCTATTGCAACAATACAATACATGCCTTGCTTCCCCTTCAGTCACTGGGTAAGGACACCGCAAGATTGAACCCAAAGCTAAGCACTTCTCCCATTGCAAGAACAACCAATCTAGTTGGCCAAACCAAAAAGGATAATTCGAAGAGACTTGCAAAGATAACTCAATCATACATAAAAGAATTCAGAGAAGAATCAAATATTTTCCATAGATAATATTGGATCATAAACCCACAATTCATCAGTCTCAACAAACACACCGCAAAAAGAAGATTACATCGAATAGATCTCCACGAGAGAGGAGGGGAACATTGTATTGAGATCCAAAAATAGAGAAGAAGCCATCTAGATACTAGCTATGGACCCGAAGGTCTGAAGTGAACTACTCACACTTCATCGGAGGGGCTATGGTGATGATGTAGAAGCCCTTCGTGGTGGATGCCCCCTCTGACAGAGCTCCGGAACAGGCCCCAAGATGGGATCTCGTGGATACAGAAGGTTGCAGCGGTGGAATTAGGTTTTTGGCTCCTGTTCTGATCGTTTGGGGATACGTAGGTATATATAGGAGGAAGGAGTACGTCGGTGGAGCGTCGAGGGGCCCACAAGGTAGGGGGCACGCCCAGGGGGGGCGCGCCCTCCACCCTTGTGACCTCCTCGGGCACTGCTTGGAGTAGGGTCCAAGTTTCCTGGATCACGTTCGGTTGGAAAATCACGATCCCGAAAGTTTTATTCTGTTTGGACTCCGTTTGATATTCCATTTCTTCAGAACACTGAAATAGGCAAAAAACAGCAATTCTGGGCTGGGCCTCCGGTTAATAGGTTAGTCCCAAAAATAATATAAAAGTGGAAAATAAAGCCCAATATAGTCCAAAATAGTAGATAAAGTAGCATGGAGCAATCAAAAATTATAGATACGTTGGAGACGTATCAGGCATCCCCAAGCTTAATTCCTGCTCGTCCTCGAGTAGGTAAATGATAAAAAGAAAGAATTTTTGATGCGGAGTAATACTTTGGCATAATTTCAATGTAAATCTTCTTAATTGTGATATGAATATTCAGATCTGAAAGATTCAAGACAAAAGTTCATATTGACATAAAAAATGATAATACTTCAAGCATACTAATCAAAGCAATTATGTCTTCTCAAAATAACATGGACAAAGAAAGTTATCCCTACAAAATCATATAGTCTGGCTATGCTCCATCTTCCCCACACAAAATATTTAAATCATGCACAACCCCGAGGACAAGCCAAGCAATTGTTTCATACTTATGACATTCTCAAAACTTTTTAAATCTTCACGCAATACATGAGCGTGAGCCATGGATATAGCACTATGTGGAATAGAAGGGTGATTGTGGAGAAGACAAAAAGAGGGAAGATAGTCTCACATCAACTAGGCGTATCAACGGGCTATGCAGATGCCCATCAATAGATATCAATGTGAGTGAGTAGGGATTGCCATGCAACGGATGCACTAGAGCTATAAGTATATGAAAGCTCTACAAAAGAAACTAAGTGGGTGTGCATCCAACTCGCTTGCTCACGAAGACCTAGGGCATTTTGAGGGAGCCCATCATTGGAATATACAAGCCAAGTTCTATAATGAAAAATTCCCACTAGTATATGAAAGTGACAAAATGGGAGACTCTCTATCATGAAGATCTTGGTGCTACTTTGAAGCACAAGTGTGGTAAAGGGATAGTAGCATTGTCCCTTCTCTCTTTTTCTCTCATTTTTTTATTTGGGCCTTTCTCTTCTTTTTTTTATGGCCTCTTTTTTTCGTCCGGAGTCTCATCCCGACTTATGGGGGAATCATAGTCTCCATCATCCTTTCCTCACTTGGGACAATGCTCTAATAATGATGATCATCACACTTTTATTTTTCTTACAACTCAACAATTACAACTCGATACTTAGAACAAAGTATGACTCTATATGAATGCCTCCGGCGGTGTACCAGAGTATGGAATGAATCATGAGTGACATGTATGAAAGAATTATGAACGGTGGCTTTGCCACAAATACAATGTCAACTACATGATTATGCTAGCAATATGACAATGATGGAGCGTGTCATAATAAACGGAACGGTGGAAAGTTGCATGGCAATATATCTTGGAATGGCTATGGAAATGCCATGAGGTAGGTATGGTGGCTGTTTTGAGGAAGGTATATGGTGGGTGTATGATACCGGCGAAAAGTGCGCGGTATTAGAGAGGCTAGCAAAGTTGGAAGGATGGGAAAAGTGCGTATAATCCATGGACTCAACATTAGTGATAAAGAACTCATATACTTATTGCAAAAATGTAGAAGTTATCCAAGCAAAGTATTACGCGCGTGCTCCTAGGGGGATAGATTGGTAGGAAAAGACCATCGCTCGTCCCCGACCGCCACTCATAAGGAAGACAATCAATAAATAAATCATGCTCCGAGTTCATCACATAACGGTTCACCATACGTGCATGCTACGGGAATCACAAACGTCAACACAAGTATTCTTTGAATTCATAACTACTCAACTAGCATGACTCTAATATCACCATATTCATATCTCAAAACAATTATCAAGCATCAAACTTATCTTAGTATTCAACGCACTCAAAAGAAAGTTTCACATATCTTGAACACCAAGTATATTAACATTAAGCGAATTACCATGCTATTAACGAATCTCAAAATAATCTAAGTGGAGCATGAGAGATCAATAGTTTCTTTAAAACAAATCCACCACCGTGCTCTAAAAGATCTAAGTGAAGCACTAGAGCTAAAATTATCACGCTCAAAAGATATAAGTGAAGCACTATGAGCAAAACTATCAAGCTCAAAAGATATAAGTGAAGCACATAGAGTATTCTAACAAATTCCAATTCATGTATGGATCTCTCAAAAGGTGTGTACAGAAAGGATGATTGTGGTAGACTAACAAGCAAAGACACAAATAATACAAGACGCTCCAAGCACAACACATATCATGTTGGTGAATAAAAATATAGCTCCAAGTAAATTACCGATGGAAGTGGACGAAACAGGGGATGCCTTCCGGGGTATCCCCAAGCTTTGACTTTTTGGTGTCCTTGGATTATCTTGGGGGTGCCATGGGCATCCCCAAGCTTAGGCTCTTGCCACTCCTTGTTCCATAATCCATCAAAAGAATTCACCCAAAACTTGAAAACTTCACAACACAAAACTCAACAGAAATCTCGTGAGCTCCGTTAGAGAAAGAAAACAAAAGACTACTTAAAAGTACTGTAATGAACTCATTCTTTATTTATATTGGTGTTAAATCTACTGTATTCCAACTTCTCTATGGATTATAAACTATTTTACTAGCCATAGATTCATCAAAATAAGCAAACAACACACGAAAAACAGAATCTGTCAAAAACAGAATAGTCTGTAGAAATCTGTAACTAACGCAAACTTCTGGAACTATAAAAATTCTACCAAAATATTAAGTCCTGGAAAATTTATTTATTGATCAGCAGAAAAAATAATCAATGCAAAAGCACGTTTCTGTGATTTATAATAACTAAATTCGTGCGCGCAAAGTTTCTGTTTTTCAGCAGAATCAAATCAACTATCATCGTAGGTTATCCTATAGGTTCTACTTGGCACAAACACTAATTAAAACATAAAACCACATCCAAACAGAAGGTAGATGGATTATTTATTCCTAAACATAAGCAAAAACAAAAAACACAAAATAAAATTGGGTTGCCTCCCAACAAGCGCTATCGTTTAACGCCCCTAGCTAGGCATAAAAGCAAGGATAGATCTAGGTATTGCCATCTTTGGTAGGCAATCCATAAGTGGATCTCATGATAGATTCATATGGTAATTTTATTTTATTTCTAGGGAAGTGTTCCATACCCTTCTTTAAGGGAAATTGGAATCGAATGTTCCCTTCCTTCATATCAATAATTGCACCAATCGTTCTCAGGAAAGGTCTACCAAGAATAATAGGATATGAAGGATTGCAATCTATATCAAGAACGATAAAATCTACGGGCACATAATTCCTATTTGCAACAATAAGAACATCATTAATTCTTCCCATAGGTTTGTTAATAGTGGAATCCGCAAGATGCAAGTTTAGAGAGCAATCATCAAAATCACGGAAGTCTAGCAAATCACATAAAGTTTTGGGAATAGTAGAGACACTAGCACCCAAATCACACAAAGCATGAAACTCAAAATCTTTAATTTTAATTTTAATAGTAGGTTCCCACTCATCATACAGTTTTCTAGGGATAGAAACTTTCAACTCAAGTTTTTCTTCATAAGATTGCATTAAAGCATCAACAATATGTTCGGTAAAGGCCTTATTTTGACTATAAGCATGAGGAGAATCTAGCACGGATTGCAACAACGAAATACAACCAATCAAAGAGCAATTCTCATAATGAAATTCCTTGAGATCCAAAATAGTGGGTTTAGCAACATCATGATTTTTATTTATTTCAATCCCACTTTCATCAAATTCATCATCAAGATCTAGAAACTCTGAATTTTTAGAACGCCTTCTAGGTAAAGGAAGATCATATTCAGATTCATCAAGATTCATATTGCAAAACAAAGAGTTAATGGGGGACACATCAATAACTTTTAGATCTTCATCTTGATTTTCATAGGGATTTGGTTTAGCTGCCATCTTATTGACTAAGGTAGCTTGCATATCCGAAATATCAGCGGTCATCTTTTCAAGACGAGCAATTTGGGCCCTTATACCATCAAATTCTTTAGACATATCATCGAGTTCTTTATTCATATAGCTCATAAAACTTTTTTGTTCCTTAAGTTCGTTTCTAAAGAAATTATTGTGCTCAAATTGCAAAACCATAAACTTTCTGACATTGCTTTCGATCTCCTCTAGCCTTTTAAGGTGAAGGTCACCAAATCTAGGTAGATCCATCACAACAAATAAGCAAACTAACACACGAGCAAACAGAAAGGCAAACGGGAAAGAGAGGAGGAGATTGGGAAAGAGAGGGCAAATAAAATGGCAAGGGTGAAGTGGGGGAGAGGAAAACGAGAGGCAAATGGCAAATAATGTAATGCAAGAGATAGGGATTGCGATGGGTACTTGGTATTGTTGACTTGCTTGCGTGAGCCTCCCTGGCAACGGCGCCAGAAATTCTTCTTGCTACCTCTTGAGCACTGCGTTGGATTTCCCCGAAGAGGAGAGGATGATGCAGCAAAGTAGCGTAAGTATTTCCCTCAGTTTTTGAGAACCAAGGTATCAATCCAATAGGAGACCACGCACAAGTCCCTCGTACCTACACAAAACGATAGCAACTCGCAACCAACGCTTAGGGGTTGTCAATCCCTTCACGGTCACTTACGAGAGTGAGATATGATAGAGATAATATTTCTGGTATTTTTGATAGATAGATGCAAAGTAAAAAGTAAAGGCAAAGTAAAAACAAAGCAAGTAAATAAAGTGATATAGATTGATATGATGAGAATAGACCTGGGGGCCATAGGTTTCACTAGTGGCTTCTCTCAAGAGCATAAGTATTCTATGGTGGGTGAACAAATTATTGTTGAGCAATTGACAGAACTGAGCATAGTTATGAGTATATCTAGGCAATGATCATGTATATATGCATCACATCCAAAACAAGTAGATCGAAACGATTCTGCATCTACTACTATTACTCCACTCATCGACCGCCATCCAGCATGCATCTAGAGTATTAAGTTAAAAACAGAGTAACGTCGTAAGCAAGATGACATGATGTAGAGGGATAAATTCATGCAATATGATAAAAACCCCATATTGTTATCCTCGATGGCAACAATACAATACGTGCCTTGCTGCCCCTTCTGTCACTGGGTAAGGACATCGCAAGATTGAACCCAAAGCTAAGCACTTCTCCCATTGCAAGAACTACCAATCTAGTTGGCCAAACCAAAAAGGATAATTTGAAGAGACTTGCAAAGATAACTCAATCATACATAAAAGAATTCAGAGAAGAATCAAATATTTTCCATAGATAATACTGGATCATAAACCCAGAATTCATCGGTCTCAACAAACACACCGCAAAAAGAACATTACATCGAATAGATCTCCACGAGAGAGGGGGAGAACATTGTATTGAGATCCAAAAAGAGAGAAGAAGCCATCTAGCTACTAGCTATGGACCCGAAGGTCTGAAGTAAACTACTCACACTTCATCGGAGGGGCTATGGTGATGATGTAGAAGCCCTCCATGGTGGATGCCCCCTTCGGCGGAGCTCCAGAACAGGCCCCAAGATGGGATCTCGTGGATACAGAAGGTTGTGGCGGTGGAATTAGGTTTTTGGCTCCTGTTCTGATTGTTCGGGGATACGTAGGTATATATAGGAGGAAGGAGTACGTCGGTGGAGCACCGAGGGGCCCACGAGGTAGGGGGGCGTGGCCTCCACCCTCGTGACCTCCTCGGGCACTGCTTGGAGTAGGGTCCAAGTCTCCTGGATCACATTTGGTTGGAAAATCACGATCCTGAAGGTTTTATTCCGATTGGACTCCGTTTGATATTCCGTTTCTTCAAAACACTGAAATAGGCAAAAAAACAGCAATTCTGGGCTGGGCCTCCGGTTAATAGGTTAATCCCAAAAATAATATAAAAGCGGAAAATAAAGCCCAATATAGTCCAAAATAGTAGATAAAGTAGCATGGAGCAATCAAAAATTATAGATACATTGGAGACGTATCACACACCGTCTTCTGACTCACCGCAGCTACTCCAACAAGGGAAGCATACACCAGAAGGGATCTATAGTCCCCACCCAACAGTTCCCTGCATTGAATGCGCGTGCCCGACATGGACAGCCACAACACTGCAGGGCCATAGACAAGTCAGCAGATGATGCTCACTCCTATGGATGGCAGCCAGATAGGTTGTACCCTCATCTTACTTGTGTGCAACATTTATGGCTTTGTTATTCATCTAAGCATGGAAAATAGATCATCACATTTCACTGTATATACATTCTGATCTCTTACGGGTCTAGTTCAGGAGTTAACGTTGTTCCATAGTTCAGCTAAGATACTTGTTCTTTAGGTAACGCTGTTCCATAGTTATCATCCATCAGCCAATGCTATCCCACAGGCTGGTGATTATAGTATTATACCACTTCTAGTATTACCTATGTTGTTCTTTAATACTTTTGTGTGCCATCTAGTTAATCTCGAGTACAAACGATACATATTCTGTAGCTTTCATCTATGTTCTCCCTTTAGTTTGTAAGACCTGTTGCTGCTAGTTAACCCCAGTCCTACTATTTATGTCATCTCCTACAGGCACTCATTGCATAAATCTAACTATTAGTTGTCTTCCATGCATGTCAGATATAATTGCACACATTGATATATCCACAAGAACCTCACGTTGCAATGTAAAGGCCAATAAACTTGATGTCAATGATACCCAATATGATGGAACATGTAAAGCCAGTTCTTCAGAAGACTTGCAGAAAGATGATGAATCATCTTCACCCCACAAGGTCCTTGCTCTAACTTGGCCTGTGATATGGGTACAACATGCATATAATGTCCTGGAGTGTATCTACTCTGTTGCAATGCCATGTGCTTAGCATGCTGATCATGCATGTAAATATGTCATGCCTTCCTGTTTTTCAGTACCTATTCCATTCATGATAACATGTTTTCAAATTCAAGTACTGTCATTCTACTCTATCGCAATGCCATCTGCTTAATTTGGACATCATGCTTCTGAATATCTTATGCATTGTTATTCATCAGTATGTACTTCATCTGTCTACCATACCATGTTTTTTACATTGAAATGTTGTTATAGTGCTCTATTGCAATGCCATCTTAGTTTCCCAATCATACATGTGTATGTTGCCTTAGTTATTTCGGTATGTATTCCGCTAGCATACAGTTTTACATTCAACTAGTGTTTTTTTTGCTGTGTTGTCCTGTCGTATCCCTAGCTCTTACACCATACTCCCTCCGTCCGGATTACATGTTGCCGAAATGGATAAAAAAGGATGTATCTAGAACTGAAATACGCCTAGACCCATCCATTTTTTTCGGATGGAGGGAATATATGTCAATATGTCATGCCTTTCTATTCTTTAGTACCTATTCCATCTCTCTGTTGTCGCATGTTTTATAATTAAAGCACCATTCTTCTATACAAGGCATGCAAGGGGAAGACGACTATGTTAGAATCTGAAGGGTTACAAACAAGGCCTTTGCAAAAGATCCAAACGCCAGGAGATAATAAACCAACTCCAGTTTTTATAGATACTGCTCCTGCATAGAGAAACCCAACTCCTACTGATAATAAGCAGATTCCAGTGGCCAAAGAACTAGTCCGCTCCAGTCCAGCAAAAGTATGCCAACTCCATTCTAAGAAGCGTGTGTGTATCCTTGCATCATGAAATTTTATAGCATGTTGATCATATTTTCTACATGTTTCTTACCCATCTCTCTTTTAGAAAATAAGCTTAACAGATAGAAGAATTTCTGCAATGGTATCGTTTATGAGGAAAGATTCTTGCAGGAATTCTCTATGCTCCAATGTAGATGTAAGTACCTGTTGTATATCACTATATATTTACATCAGCATGTACTTTGTTAATCGGCGTGAATCCAACCTTTATCTGATCTAAATTTTGTTGTAGCAAAATGTATGATTAAAGGCCACAATGTTGATTTTTGTAAGGAAAACTGCCTGGTAGTTTTGCATCCTGAGCTGCATGAGTGTACTATCTCATATCAGTGGGTTTGAATACTTTGGTTCTGCAGTGGGTTTTCCAGTGTTTTTTTACTGTGTTGTCCTGTCGTATCCCTAGCTCTTACATCATACTCCCTCCGTCCGGATTACATGTCGCAGAAATGGATAAAACTGGATGTATCTAGAACTGAAATACGCCTAGACCCATCCATTTTTTCCGGATGGAGGGAATACATGTCAATATGTCATGCCTTTCTATTCTTCAGTACCTACTCCATCTCTGTTGTAGCATGTTTTATAACTGAATCACCATTCTTCTATATAAGGCATGCAAGGGGAAGACGGCTATGTTAGAATCTGAAGGGTTACAAACCAGGTCTTTGCAAAAGATCCAAACGCTAGGAGATAATAAACCAACTCCATTTTTCATAGATACTGCTCCAGCACAGAGAAACCCAACTCCCACTGATAATAAGCAGATTCCAGTGGCCAAAGACCTAGTCCGCTCCAGTCCAGCAAAAGAATGTCAACTCCATTCTAAGAAGCGTGTGCGTATCCTCGCATCATGAAATTTTATAGCATTCTGGTCATATTTTCTACATGTTTCTTACCCATCTCTCTTTTAGAAAATAAGGTTAAACAATAGAAGACTTCCTCCATTGGGATCATATTCGAGGAAAATATCTTGCGGGAATTCTCTGTGCTCCAATGCTGATGTAAGTACTTGTTGTATATCACTATATTTTTACATCAGCATGTATTTTGT
Organism: Triticum dicoccoides; assembly: GCF_002162155.2. Lineage (NCBI taxonomy): Eukaryota > Viridiplantae > Streptophyta > Magnoliopsida > Poales > Poaceae > Triticum > Triticum dicoccoides. The sequence continues at coordinate 251,434,143 of NC_041383.1, forward strand.
TAATCGGCGTGAATCTAACCTATATCTGATCTAAAATTAGTTGTAGCAAAATGTTAAAGGCGCCAATGTTGATTTTTTGTAAGGAAAATTGCCTGGTAGTTTTGCATACTGAGCTGCATGAATGTACTATCTCATATCATGCACATTACTGAATTGTAGTGCTTCTCTGGTTGCCCATTCATTCATTGTGTCAATGTTGCTTTCGTATTACCTTACCTGGCTGATGATAGTTATGCCATATTGTGTTAATTTGGTGTAGGCTAGTTGCCCAAACGTTTATTGTGTCAATGTTGCTTTCCTATTATCTGACTTGGCCAATGATAGCAATGCTAGTGTGTTAATTTTGTGCAGGCTGCTGAAGATAAGAATACAAACTCTGAAAACAGCAAGGCAACCCCATTGTTTCTTTCCAGTAAATCTAGGCCAGGTAATATGGCAATAACTCGTGATTAATCTGTTTGGTTCCCATCCTAATTTATGTTATGATGCAGTGGTCAAGACACTCTCCACTATCAATAATACAAGCCTGCCAAAATCGCCATCTGAATCTATTCAGTATCCTCTGTCTCGAATGCAACGGAATAAATGTATGTTTGTGAACCAGTTAATGGTTGAAGCAATGATGGAAATGGTGGATGAATCAGAGGTGCAGAGTCGTGCGACACAACAACTGATCAATGTTTTCAGAGACAGTGTAGCAAAGCAGCAAGAACTTGCCCACATGCTTATGGGAGTCATCTGTGCTGAGGTTGCAGATTGTGACGTTGTAGATGGTTAGGTTCTGCTCATTTATTTGCACTGGCATCAATCTTTGATTGCCTAGTGGATGTAATTTCCTGTAATATATGCTGGATGTGCAACATTATTCCCTGTATGCCGTACCTTTGCTTGATCGGTTTTAGTCCTGTGCATAATTGCTCGTCGTAATGGGCTCAAATTATCTAATTTGGCCTAAAGACATGTACGAACTTTAGTGGCCCCATTAAGTTAATGGGCCATTACTAGGCCGAAAGTTAATTGTCGGCCCTCTTACCTCCTGGGTCGTTAACAGGCCGACATCGAAGCGGGCAACAGGTGGCCCCAATTTATTTCACGGGCCGTTAATAGGCCGTTACTAAGTTTGGGCTACATATGGCCCAACTCTACTGTAGGCCTTTAGCAGGCCGAAAGAGAAAGCGGGCTTGTACTGGACCATGAAGAGCATGGGCCGCTAAGAGACCGAAAGTCAGGTCGTATTGTAAATGGCCCAGCTGTGTTGTGGGCCTTTAGCAGGCCGAAAGAGAAACCGGGCTGGTATTGGACCATGAAGGGCATGGGCCGTTAAAAGGCCAAAATTAAGGTCCGACTACAAATGGCCCAACTCATTTATGGTCCGTTAACAGGCCCAAGGGCACACAGGGCCGGGAATTGGCCCAACACTTAAATGGCTCGCTAAAAGGCCAAAACTCAGGTCCGACTACAAATGGCCCAACTGATTTATGGGCCGTCAACGGGCTGAAAGTGACACCGGGCCAGAAATTGGCCCAACACTTAAATGGTCCGCTAAAAGGCAGAAACTCAGGTCCGACTACAAATGGCCCATCAAATTTATAGGCCGTCAACAGGCTGAAAGACACACCGGGCCAGAAATTAGCCCAACATTTAAATGGGTCACTAAAAGGCCGAAAGATGTACATCCTGAAAATTGGCCCATCCATTCAATGGGCCGTTAACAGGCCGAAATCTCATCGGGCCGATATTGAGCCCAAATATATAGAGGTCTGTTAACGGGCTCGAACTGACGATGGGATGCAATGGTGTCAAATCTTTAACGGGCCGTTGACGGGCCGAATTGGCACATCTCGTATGGGCCGTGGGCTTAAATGGACCTAACACAAGTAGGCCTTATATGGGCCGGCTTGCTAATTTTTACTGCGCTGGCCTTTTTCACCGGAATGGGCCACTGTTGGGTCGTGCTACGTGTCGACCTATCATAGGCGCCTCCTGTCCAATGAGTGGATGACATCTATCCCAACGGTGAGGCAACACGTGTTTCCTGCGGCCAATGATGATTTTACACGTGGAAAATCCCCATTGGTCCGGGCTGTTAACGGGTTATCGGATCCAAAACCGGACCCGATAGCTTAACGGCGTTCTGTTATGGTGGATGCCACGTGTCGGTCACTCTTGACGAAAGCACTTCTGTGACGCGCGATTTATCGTCATGGAAGTGGACACTTCCGTGATGATAATTTTGGTAATGTCATGGAACACTTCTACGACAGCACAGATATGACTATCTTGATTCTGTCATAAAATCGTCATGGATGTACATGCATGACAAAAACGCGACCTACTGTGACAAACACGTATCATCACGGAAGTGTATTTTTTTGTAGTGCAACTCACCTCGATTGCAGGCATGTTCCATTGTATGAGGCCTTGGTGGAGGAACAGCGTCATCAGAAGTGATTGGCAGCACAATGTTGTCTGTTGCTCCATTGGCTTCGGGCTTCACATTGTCTTCGGCCATGACATCGTCATTGGCTTCAGTGATGTTGTTGGTGGCAGCCACATTTGTTTCAACCTCCATTTCTTCAACAACTGGAGGGTCTGTCACAAGCACAGTTTCAGCTTGTAGGACTGGATCACTGGCAAGGGGAGTAGCTTCTCTCTCTTCTTCTTTCTCTTCATCGGCTGATGCAGCTGGAATGTCTTCAGCAGCTTTGGCTTCAGACTCATGAGTAGTCGCAGAGGGGATGGCGTCAGGGAACACTTGACGTGCTACTGAGCCAGTTGGTTGCACATCCTCTTCTGGTATGCTTGACATGGATGCCTGAGACCTGGGACCTTTGCGAAGCCTTTTGAAGGAGGCAACGTCTGTGGTGAAGGGATTGTGAAATCAAAGTCTTCAGGACTTTCTTGCTGAGTCTCAAGCACCGGAGTGGTGACTTGAGCTGTAGGAGTGCACAGAATAGCTTCTTCATCCACTGGCATATCTTGAGTGATTGGCGTCATAGGACGAGGAGTCAGAGGACGGCCAATACTGATCAATTCACTTCTCGTTGGAGCAGGCGATGATACCACGGGATTTGGTTCAATATGAGGAAGGACTTCATCATTTTCAACATGGTCATCATGGCCAATGTCTTCAGCTGTGATAGGATCTGCAGCTGGAACTTCTTCGTCTTTAGGAGCCTTTGTGGAAGCAGGCTCATGGATCACAAGACGGTGCTCACGGTTTGTTGAGGCAGGTAGGGCAACAGAGATTGGTTCGACGTTCAAGGGTTCTGGGGCAGAAACACGCTCTTTGCATGAAGACTTTGAAGCTTTAGTCTTCAGCTTCTTCTTGGAGGGAGCAGTGTTAGAGGTGTCTTGAAGCTTTCTCTTCCTGGCTTCAGCCTCGGCTTGCCTTGTCTTCTTCTGCTCAGAAGCTGCTGAGGGGACCTTTGGCTTCGAGCCAGTCATGCTGGCAGGGAAGACAATGCTTGGTTGTCCCTGCCTTGGAGAGTTGGGATTAGCTTCAGCAGACTTCTTGTTCTTCTTAGCAGCAAGCTTGGGGTCAATGCCAGGATGCCCAAGTGCCTTTCTCTTCTCAGCCTCATTGTGCACTTGCACACATTTCTGTGCATACTACTTCATGCGCTCACATCAGCCTTTGTCCTCTTCATGCTTCTTGTTGAACTGGTCCTTGAGGTCATTCAACATCTGCTTGAAGTTTTGCACATCTGCAACACTGAGCCTGGTCATGTGCTTCTTGAACTATGCCTTCTCATAATCAATCTTGTTCTTTAGCTCAACAATTTTCTGAGCAATGGCAAGTTCCTTGGCAATGGCTCCTTGAAAGGTGATGCTGATGTCCATTGGCAGCTGCAAATCATCAATGTTGATGTTCTGATTCTCGAACCATTCATTAGTGAAGTTATTGAGAATGTCAGCATCGAAGAGAGGCAGGTCCTGGAAGATCTCAGCCTCTTGTTTGCTCTTGATCAGCTGTTCTAGAGCATCATCTGCAAGATCTTCATCACTTGATAGATCAATGGTGTTGTCTTCATTGCGCAGAATGGCAGCAGTGGTGAGTGCCTGCACAGAGACCTTCTTGGGCTTTGGCTTCTTGGTCCTCTTGGAGATGCGGGACAGATCTTCAGACTTACACTTGTTTCAGGTGGTGCAGATTTCAATGGCTTCGCAGTCAAAGCTTTTGGAGCAGCATCAGAGGGCTTTGAAGCTTTTGACTTCTTCTTCTGCTTCAGTGGTGCAGGAGCATCTTCAGAGTCTGCATCTTCAGCAGATTTCTCAACTATGGCCCTCTGAGCGGCAATGTGTGATAGAAGCCCATCAAAGTTAGTGAAGGGGCCAATCCTGTTCTCATTGGCTTCACGGGTGCCATCAGATCTTGGAGCAGATGGACCAGGGTTGAAGTCGAGTCTAAATTCCTTCTTGTTCTTGGTGGCAGACTCCTTGGCAAACTGGAAGTTGCGCTTGAAGAGATCATCATCACGATACCTTCGAAGAGATGATGGGCCGGCATCGTCTGGCTGAGGTCCTAAGACCATGCTTTGTCTTCGGTGCCAAGTTCTTGTAAAGAATATCGCCCCATGGGCGCTTAATAGCATTCTTCTATGCATACTCAGGTGTGACGAAGTTATACTTAAACCACTACTCAGCCCAATATCTTTGGATCCATTGTATTATGTTCTTGTGCTGAGTGTAGCTCTCTTCAGGATCAGGTTTGTAAAGCTCATACAGATCTGGGCGCAGGACTAGTGCAATATTGCCACGGCGTTGCCTGCCGCCTTTTTTGGCAGATATTTCAGTAGCCATAGTATTCATACAAATAGGCTTCAGAACAGTGGAAGGTTTCCGATGACTTGTCAGACAAGAGCTGGCTTTGGGAGATTCAATGTGTCGCTGTAAGAATTCTGCAAATGAATGCAGACTATGAGAACCAAGGGATTCTCCCACGGACATGTACCTGTGATAGCATCAGAGATGCGAGGGAAGGGGAAGAGGTCATATGCATTCTCAGAAGGTTTTGAAGATAAATCTGTTAGAAGACATTGACCTCATAGTGCAAAGACATTCACTTATTTGAAGTGAGTTGGTTCCAGATTTGTACGAATCCAAGAATAAGTACAAGTGAGGAATCTAAATAGTTGTGAAGCATAAGTGAACATACTTTGCAAGATATGAGATTCGGAAAAAGAAAGATCCAGATTTGGAAGTGCAGAAACCACTTTTGTGTGAAGTAGACGGATTTGACAGATTGAAAAGGCGGTAAAAAGCAAGTTTTATTTATCACTTTAGGAACTGCTAGACGGGGAAGAACAGATGCCGAGCAATCCAATCTCCCGTGTCCTAACTTGGCAACGGAAGACACCTACGGAGGCGGCGGAGATGACGAGGTCCGCGGCCGGCGTGAGGACGACGTCGAAGAAGTCGCGGCAGCTAAGCACTTTGTCTCCCGCGTCGCCTCGAGCTAGCGGTGGCTCTAGAGTTTGAGCGACATGGCAAGGTGGAAGAGGAGATAATGACCGCGTGGATGAGTATTTATAAGGAGGAGGGCGACGCAACACAATTACGCAGGTGTCCCTGGCGGTTCACATCTAATGGACACGTGGCGTGCATGCAACTTATCTAGAGTTGAACCATGTTCCCATGCACACCTAGATTGTCGGGTGGTTGCTCCGGCTTCTCCGGTTTTCAGGCAAAAGATAAGGCATTAAAAACAGTTTTAAATGTGTGTCTCTGTATCTTCAACTGACAAGGACACAGTGAAGACATTCGACACGTGTCAACAGAATGCATATGACTAGACAGAAAGAATTTGAGGGAGTAGCACAAATGGGGCCAGGGTCCGATCACATTCACTTAGGTCAGGAAAACTGCAACTTGAAGATATAGCTACAAGTGAATGATGTAGAGGACAGAAAACACACACACACACACACACACACATCTATATATATATATATATATATATATATATATATATATTATTGAAGATAAATCAACATTGCGAAGATATAGATCTTGAAGACAAATCAATGTTGAAGAAAATCCAAATGTGAAGATAATGCAATCATGACGCCAAATGAAAATCTTCAAGAAAGTGTGGTGGTGGCGTTACCCACCGTATATAAAATATTAGACCCATACACAACGCACAATTATCGTGGCGCTCTGAAGTCAAATTCCACTTTAATGTATTCACACTCAAAGGGTAAGTCCTCATTGATTGAAGAACTATGTTACTTTGTGTGTTGCACATCTAAGTCATCAATATGCATAAGCGTTAGGATGTGTGTCCATTCACTGGACATTTGAGGAATCTAAGATATTTAGCTCACACCGCAGCTTGCAAAACCTTTTCTCATCCAAGGGCTTCGTGAAGATATCTGCCAGTTGCTCTTCAGTGTTGACGTGAATGATATCAATATCTTCCTTGATGACATGATCTCTAAGAAAGTGATGACGAATCTCAATGTGCTTTGTCTTCGAGTGTTGAACTGGATTCTTGGCAATCTTGATGGCGCTTTCATTGTCGCAGAAGAGTAGCACATTCTTCATGTTGATGCCATAGTCCTTAAGAGTTTATCTCATCCAGAGAAGCTGAGCACAGCAAGATCCAACAGCAGTGTATTCAGAATCAATAGTGGAGAGCGATACACAATTCTGCTTCTTTAAAGACTAACAAACAAGAGATCATCCAAGAAAGTGACATGTGCCTGATGTAGACTTGCGATCATATTTGTCACCAGCATAATCAGCATTTGAGTATCCAACTAGATCAAACGTTGAGCCCTTTGTGTTGGGATGTGAGCCAAATATCAAAGAATTCGCTTCATTGCGAGGTGATGTGATTCCTTTGGTGCCACTTGGAATCAGGCACACATGCAAACGCTAAGCGTAATATCAGGCCTAGATGCACATAAGTATAATAAAGAACCAATCATGGAGCGGTATACCTTTGGATTGAACTCTTTACCATTGTCGTCAGGGCCAAGATGACTTTTGGTTGGTATTGGCGTCGTGTACCCTTTGTAGTCTTGCATGCCAAACTTCCTCAGGCAATCTTTGAGATATTTTTCTTGTGATATGAAGATGTCGTTGTGCTGTTGAAGGATTTGAAGACCAAGGAAGAACTTCAGCTCTCCCATCATGGAAATCTGGTATTGCTCTTGCATGATGTATCCAAACTCATCACTGTATCTCTTATCAGTGCAGCCGAAGATAATGTCATCCACATATATTTGACACACAAATAGTTCACCATCATATGTCTTCATGAAGAGAGTGGGATCTAGAGAACCAGGTCTGAAGCCTTTGCTCTTCAGGAATTCTTTGAGTATGTCATACCAAGCACGAGGTGCTTGTTTGAGGCCATACAGCGCCTTGTTGAGCTTGTACACCATATCAAGATGCTTTGGATCTTCAAAGCCAGGCGGTTGAGCGACATACACTTCTTCTTCAATTTTGCTGTTGAGAAAGGCAATCTTCACATCCATTTGGTACAGAAGAATGTAGCGGTATGCAAATGGATTCAAGCCTAGCCACAAGAGCAAAGATTTCATCGAAGGCAATTCCTTCCACTTGCGTGTAACCTTGAGCAACGAGGCGAGCTTTGTTTCTGACAACTTGTCCAAGTTCATCTTGCTTGTTGCGATAGATCCATTTCGTGCCAATGATATTGTGCTTGCGAGGATCAGGACGCTTGACAAGCTCCCATACATTATTCAGCTCAAACTGTTGAAGCTCTTCTTGCATAGCTTGAATCCATTTAGGTTCCATGAAGGCTTCTTCAACTTTCTTGGGTTCAGATATAGAGACAAAGGCAAAAAAGTGACGCGGAAGTTTGCCAGTTGCGTAGCTCTTGATTGAGTGAGAGGACCAGGTGCATTGATGCTATCAATAATCTTCTCAATTTGGACTTCATTTGCAACCCGAGGATGAACTAGACGAAGATTTCGATCATACTGACTATTGTCTTCATCTTTAGGATTTGCTTCGGACTGAGCATTATCTTCGTGTTGATAAGGTGCAGTGATGATGATCTCATCCTCAGCCTGTTCCTTGGTGAGTATGATTTCTTCAGTACCCATTAGCCTGATAGCGTCACCTGGTGTAGCTTCATCTAGCACATTTGGCAGGTGCTCTCTTTGCGAGTGATACGTCTCCAACGTATCTATAATTTTTGATTGTTCCATGCTATTATATTACCCCATTTGGATGTTTATGGGCTTTATTTTACACATTTATATCATTTTTGGGACTAACCTACTAACCGGAGGCCCAGCCCGTATTGCTGTTGTTTTGCCTATTTCAGTATTTCGAAGAAAAGGAATATCAAACGGAGTCCAAATGAAATGAAACCTTCGGGAGCGTGATTTTTGGAACGAACGTGATCCACAGGACTTGGAGTGCAAGTCAAGAAGCAGCCGAGGCGGCCACGAGAGGGTAGGGCGCGCCCACCCCTATAGGGCACGCCCCCCTGTCTCGTGGGCCCCTCAGGCGGCCACCGATGTACTTCTTCCTCCTATATAAGCCTACGTACCCCAAAAACATCCAGGGAGCCAACGAAACACAATTTCCACCGCCGTAACCTTCTATATCTGTGAGATCCCATCTTGGAGCCTTCGCTGGCGCTCTGCTGGAGGGGGAATCGACCACCGAAGGCTTCTACATCAACACCATAGCCCCTCCAATGAGTTGTGAGTAGTTTACCACAGACCTTCGGGTCCATAGTTATAAGCTAGATGGCTTCTTGTCTCTTTTTTGGATCTCAATACAATGCTCTCCCCCTCTCTTGTGGAGATATATTCGATGTAAACTCTTTTTGCGGTGTGTTTGTCGAGATCCTATGAATTGTGGGTTTATGATCAAGTTTATCTATGAGAAATATTTGAATCTCCTCTGAATTCTTTTATGTATGATTGAGTTATCTTTGCAAGTCTCTTCGAATTATCAGTTTGGTTTGGCCTACTAGATTGATCTTTCTTGCCATGGGAGAAGTGCTTAGCTTTGGGTTCAATCTTGCGGTGTCCTTACCCAGTGACAGAAAGGGTTGCAAGGCACGTATTGTATTGTTGCCATCGAGGATAAAAAGATGGGGTTTATATCATATTGCATGAATTTATCCCTCTACATCATGTCATCTTGCTTAAGGTGTTACTCTGTTCTTATGAACTTAATACTCTAGATGCAGGCAGGAGTCGGTCGATGTGTGGAGTAATAGTAGTAGATGCAGGCAGGAGTCGGTCTACTTGTTGCGGACGTGATGCCTATATACATGATCATGCCTAGATAATGTCATAATTTTCTCAACAGTAATTTGTTCACCCACCATAATACTTATGCTATCTTGAGAGAAGCCTCTAGTGAAACCTATGGCCCCCGGGTCTATCTTTTATCATATTTGCTTTCAATCTACTTTTATTTGCATCTTTACTTTTTTGCATCTATATTATAAAATACCGAAAATATATTTATCTTATCATACTATCTCTATTAGATCTCACTTTCGCAAGTGGCTGTGAAGGGATTGACAACCCCTTTATTGCGTTGGTTGCGAGTTCTTTGTTTGTTTGTGTAGGTGTGTGGGACTTTTGAGGAGCCTCCTACTGGATTGATACCTTGGTTCTCAAAAACTGAGGGAAATACTTACGCTACTATTGCTGCATCACCCTTTCCTCTTCAAGGAAAACCAACGCAAGCTCAAGACGTAGCAAGAAGGATTTCTGGTGCCGTTGCCGGGGAGGTCTTCGCTCAAGTCAATACCAAGTACCCATCACAAAATCATCTCCTTCGCATTTACATTATTTGCCATTTGCCTCTCGTTTTCCTCTCCTCCACTTCACCCTGTCCGTTTTATTCGCCCTCTCTTTCCCAATCTCCTCCTCTCTCTTTCGCATGCTTTCTTCTTCCTTGCTTTTGTTTGCTGTTATGTCTGAAATTGGGGAGATTATCGTCGAGATGGACAATAATGATAACATGGAAAATTCTGAGGTTCCGGCTGAAGAACCCCCTATCTTGCATACTAAAAGTTTTGAATCGGTAGTGGTAACATTATTGGAAAAAGTGTTATTCAAGATTTCTTTACTTGTGTTGGTGCTTTACCTTCCTTGGGTGGTTCTATTCTTCATAGAACTAGTAGTCCTGCGGATGCCATTGCTATGCTTGTAGTTGAACTTGAAAGACAATTTATGCATATGCATCCTTGCATACAAAGAATTTTCCTAGAATTTTCTAATATTGAGCATTCTTCTGTTAAGCGCGCTGTTACTATATTTTTGGCTCATGAGTTTAGATTTATCATAAGAGAGGCCAAAGAAATCTTTGCACACTATAAGGTGGACGTCGGTCGTCCTCCCATAGAGGCGATCCTCTATGATCAAGAGGAATTTAGGCGTTTTCAATCTTCGGACTATGTTGCTTTCAATGAAAACCTTAGAAAAAAGGTTCCTACCAATGTCTTGGTTGATAGAATTTACGAACTTAATAATGATTTTGCCCTTCGAAACAATGAGCTAGGATACTCTCTTTAGTATAGGCTCACGAGATTTTGCCAAAAGAATGCTTTTAGTGATGAATTGGTTGTGCATTATGAAGGGCCAACGAAGGAACCCGTTCCTCCTGAGATTGGTCTTGGGGACTTTTGTCCCGCTAAATTTAGCCTTTTTGATTACTTTTGCTTGCCTCAAAGAAAACTTGCTGTTGAACGTAGAGAATATGAGATGAGCTTTCAAGATCTATCTTATTACTATGGCACTACTTAGATCTATCTTCGCTTTTATGCCTAGCTAGGGGCGTTAAACGATAGCGCTAGTTGGGAGGCAACCTGACTTTCTTTGTGTTTTTTGTTTTGTTCCTGTCTAGTAATAAATCTTGCATCTACCTTCTGTTTAGATGTGTTTTTATCTTTTAATTAGTGTTTGTGCCAAGTAGAACCTATAGGATAACCTATGATGATAGTTGATTTGATTCTGCTAACAAACAGAAACTTTGCGCGCACAAATTTAGTTTTGTAAATCACAGAAACGTGATTTTGCATTGATTATTTTTTGTTGCTGATCAATAGACAAATTGTCCAGGACTTCCTATTTTGGTAGGATTTTTAGAGTTCCAAAAGTTTGCGTTAGTTACAGATTGCTACAGATTGTTCTATTTTTGACAGATTCTGTTTTTCGTGTGTTGTTTGCTTATTTTGATACATCTATGGCTAGTAAAATAGTTTATAAACCATAGAGAAGTTGGAATACAATAGGTTTAACACCAAAATAAATAAAGAATGAGTTCATTACAGTATCTAATGTGGTGGTTTTGTTTTCTTTCACTAACGGAGCTTATAAGATTTCCTGTTGAGTTTTGTGTTGTGAAGTTTTCAAGTTTTGGGTAAAGCTTTTATGGACTATGGAATAAGGAGTGGCAAGAGCCTAAGCTTGGGGATGCCCATGGCACCCCAAGATATTCAAGGATAGCCAAAAGCCTAATCTTGGGGATGCCCCGGGAAGGCATCCCCTCTTTCGTCTTCGTTCATTGGTAACTTTACTTGGAGCTATATTTTTATTCACCACATGATATGTGTTTTGCTTGGAGCGTCGTGTATTTTATTAGTCTTTGCTTTTTAGTTTACCACAGTCATCCTTTCTATACACACCTTTTTGGGAGAAGCCTACTTGATTGAATTTATTAGAATATGCTATGTGCTTCACTTATATCTTTTGAGCTTGATAGTTTTTGCTCTAGTGCTTCATTTATATTTTTTAGAGCACGGCGGTGACTTAATTTTGAAGAAATTGCTAGTCTCTCATGCTTCAATTATATTATTTTGAGAGTCTTTTAGAACAGCATGGTATTTTCTATGGTTACAAATTTGGTCCTAGAATGATGAGCATCCAAGTTGGGTATAGTAAAAACTATCATAGAAAGTGAATTGGATGCTATGATCAATTTGATGCTTGATAATTGTTTTGAGATATGGAGGTAGTGATATTAAAGTCATGCTAGTTGGGGTGATTATGGAAAATAATTGTGTTGAGGGTTGTGATTCCCGTAGCATGCACGTATGGTGAACCGCTTTGTGATGAAGTTGGAGCACAATTTTATTTATTGATTGTCTTCCTTATGAGTGGCGGTCGGGGACGAGCGATGGTCTTTTCCTACCAATCTATCCCCCTAGGAGCATGCGCGTAGTACTTTGTTTTTGATGACTTGTAGATTTTTGCAATAAGTACATGAGTTCTTTTGACTAATGTTGAGTCCATGGATTATACGCACTCTCACCCTTCCACCATTGCTAGCCTCTCTTGTGCCGCGCAACTTTCGCCGGTACCATGCACCCACCATATACCTTCCTCAAAATAGCCACCATACCTACCTATTATGGCATTTCCATAGCCATTCCGAGATATATTGCCATGCAACTTTCCACCGTTCCATTCATATGACATGCATTACTTTTGTCATATTGCTCTTTGCATGATCATGTAGTTGACATCGTATTTGTGGCAAGACCACCTTCATAATTTTCATACATGTCGCTCTTGATTCATTGCATATCCCGGTACACCGCCGGAGGCATTCATATAGAGTCATATCTTGTTCTAGCTTTGAGTTGTAAATCCATAAAAGTGTGATGATCTTCATTATTAGAGCATTGTCCCAGTGAGGAAAGGATGACGGAGACTATGATTCCCCCACAAGTCGGGACGAGACTTCGGACTTTACAAAAAGAAAAACAAGAAAAAGAAAAAGAAAAAAAAAGAGAAAGGCCAAAAAATAGGAAGGCCAAAGAAAAAAAAGAAAAAAAGAAAGAAAAAAATAAAAAAATAAAATGAGAGAAAAAGAGAGAAGGGACAATGCTACTGTCTCTTTTTCCACACTTGTGCTTCAAAGTAGCACCATGATCTTCATGATAGAGAGTCTTCTATGTTGTCACTTTCATATACTAGTGGGAATTTTTCATTATAGAACTTGGCTTGTATATTCCAATGATGGGCTTCCTCAAAATGCCCTAGGTCTTCATGAGCAAGCAAGTTGGATGCACACCCACTTAGTTTCTTTTGTTGAGCTTTCATATATTTATAGCTCTAGTGCATCCGTTGCATGGCAATCCCTACTCACTCACATTGATATCTATTAATGCGCATCTCCATAGCCCGTTGATACACCTAGTTGATGTGAGACTATCTTCTCGTTTTTTTGTCTTCTCCACAACCACCATTCTATTCCACATATAGTGCTATGTCCATGGCTCACGCTCATGTATTGCGTGAAAGTTGAAAAAGTTTGAGATTATTAAAGTATGAAACAATTGCTTGGCTTGTCATCGGGGTTGTGCATGATTAAATACTTTGTGTGATGAAGATAGAGCAATAGCCAGACTATATGATTTTGTAGGGATAACTTTCTTTGGCCATGTTATTCTCAGAAGACATGATTACTTGATTAGTATGCTTGAAGTATCACCATTTTTATGTCAATATGAACTTTTATTTTGAATCATTTGGATCTGAACATTCATGCCACAATAAAAAAATCACATTGAGAATTATGCTAGGTAGCATTCCACATCAAAAATTCTGTTTTTATCATTTACCTACTCGAGGGCGAGCAGGAATTAAGCTTGAGGATGCATGATACGTATCCAACGTATCTATAATTTTTGATTGTTCCATGCTATTATATTACCCCTTTTGGATGTTTATGGGCTTTATTTTACACATTTATATCATTTTTGGGACTAACCTACTAACCGGAGGCCCAGCCCGTATTGCTGTTTTTTTGCCTATTTCAGTATTTCGAAGAAAAGGAATATCAAACGGAGTCCAAACGGAATGAAACCTTCGGGAGCGTGATATTTGGAACGAACGTGATCCGGAGGACTTGGAGTTCAAGTCAAGAAGCAGCCGAGGCGGCCACGAGAGGGTAGGGCGCACCCACCCCTATAGGGCGTGCCCCCTGTCTCGTGGGCCCCTCGGGCGGCCACCAACGTACTTCTTCCTCCTATATAAGCCTATGTACCCCGAAAACATCCAGGGAGCCAACGAAACACAATTTCCACCACTGTAACCTTCTGTATCCGCGAGATCCCATCTTGGAGCCTTCGCCGGTGCTCTGTCGGAGGGGGAATCGACCATGGAGGGCTTCTACATCAACACCATAGCCCCTCCGATAAGTTGTGAGTAGTTTACCACAGACCTTCGGGTCCATAGTTATTAGCTAGATGGCTTCTTCTCTCTTTTTGGATCTCAATACAATGTTCTCCCCCTCTCTTGTGGAGATCTATTCGTTGTAAACTCTTTTTGCGGTGTGTTTGTCGAGATCCAATGAACTGTGGGTTTATGATCAAGTTTATCTATGAGAAATATTTGAATCTCCTCTGAATTCTTTTATGTATGATTGAGTTATCTTTGCAAGTCTCTTCGAATTATCAGTTTGGTTTGGCCTACTAGATTGATCTTTCTTGCCATTGGAGAAGTGCTTAGCTTTGGGTTCAATCTTGCGGTGTCCTTACCCAGTGACAGAAAGGGTTGCAAGGCACTTATGTATTGTTGCCATCGAGGATAAAAAGATGGGGTTTATATCATATTGCATGAATTTATCCATCTACATCATGTCACCTTGCTTAAGGCGTTACTCTGTTCTTATGAACTTAATACTCTAGATGCAGGCAGGAGTCGGTCGATGTGTGGAGTAATAGTAGTAGATGCAGGCAGGAGTCGGTCTACTTGTTGGGGACGTGATGCCTATATACATGATCATGCCTAGATAATCTCATAATTATTCGCTTTTCTATCAATTGCTCGACAGTAATTTGTTCACCCACCGTAATACTTATGCTATCTTGAGAGAAGCCTCTAGTGAAACCTATGGCCCCCGGGTCTATCTTTTATCATATTTGCTTTCAATCTACTTTTATTTGCATCTTTACTTTTTTGCATCTATATTATAAAATACCAAAAATATATTTATCTTATCATACTATCTCTATTAGATCTCACTTTCGCATTGGCGTGAAGGGATTGACAACCCCTTTATTGCGTTGGTTGCGAGTTCTTTGTTTGTTTGTGTAGGTGCGTGGGACTTTTGAGGAGCCTCCTACTGGATTGATACCTTGGTTCTCAAAAACTGAGGGAAACACTTACGCTACTATCGCTGCATCACCCTTTCCTCTTCAAGGAAAACCAACGCAAGCTCAAGACGTAGCAGCGAGCCATTAGTCTCATGGAACCGCACATCTACAGTTTCAACCACTTTATAGTGAAAGATGTTGAAGACTCTATAGGTGTGTGAATCCTTTTCGTAACCAAGCATAAAACCTTCATGTGCTTTCGGTGCGAATATATAAGTGTGATGTGGATCCTTGATCCAGCACCTAGCACCAAAGACTTTGAAGTAACTGACGTTTGGCTTCTTACCAGTCAGAAGTTCATAAGATGTCTTCTTGAAGAACTTGTGAAGATAAACTCTGTTAATGATGTGGCATGCTATATATATGGCTTCGGGCCAGAATTTTCCTGGAGTCTTGTATTCATTAAGCATTGTGCGTGCCATCTCAATGAGCATTCTGTTCTTGCGCTCCATGATGCCATTCTACTGAGGTGTGTATGGAGCAGAGAACTCATGTGTGATGCCCAAGGTATCAAGACAAGTGTCGAGGTCAGCGTTCTTGAATTCAGTGCCATTGTCACTCCGGATGTGCTTGATCTTGATGCCATAATTCGTCATGGCTTGAATTGCGAAGCGTCTTAAGACATCTCGCACCTTAGTCTTATAGAGAATTATGTGTACCCAGGCGTATCTCAAATATTCATCAACAATAACAAAGCCATAGAGATGTGTAGTGGTAGTAAGGGTAGAGTAGTGAGTAGGACCAAATAAGTCCATGTGAAGCAACTCGAAGGGACGTGAGGTAGTCATGATTGTCTTTGAGGGATGCTTGGCTCTAGTCATCTTCCCAGCTTCACAAGCACCACATAGATGATCCTTCTTGAACTTGACGCCCTCGATGCCAATGATGTGCTTCTTCTTCGCGAGAGTGTCCAAGTTCCTCATGCCCGCATGTCCTAGCCGTCAATACCATAGCCAACACTCTGAAGCCTTTGCTAGAAGACATACGACAAGTTGTGGTCCTGCTGAGAAATCTACCATATACAGATCACCTTTTCGATAGCCTTCGAACACTAGAGATTTGTCAGATTCCATTAGCACAAGACAACAATATTTTCCAAATATCACAATCATATTCAGATCACAGAGCATTGACACAGACATTAAGTTGTATCCAAGGGATTCAACAAGCATCACTTTATCCATGTGCTGATCCTTTGAGATAGCAACTCTACCAAGACCCAATACCTTGCTTTTACCAGTGTCAGCGAATGTGATGTGGCTTTTTTTAGATGGATGTAGGGTTGAATCCATGAGAAGACTACGGTCACCAGTCATGTGGTTGGTGCAGCCACTGTCCATGATCCATTCAGTGGCTTTCGGAGTTGTACCCTACAGTGTAGTTAGTGGGATAAGCTTCACCAAGAGTATTGTGAAGCAGAAACATGTAGCGAACAAGCATATTATCAAAGTTGAGATTCTGGTTGGGCATATAGGATGCTCGTCAAGGAATCCTGGACGAAATACATGGTAAGACCATTTGGGCATTTTATTTTGCGTCCCACAAAATGTTTTAGGTCTCCAGCATTGGCGTCAGAAGTCTTTGATTTCTGGCTGGAGACCTTTCCCTGCAAGAGAAGTTAATTCTTCTTAACCACCCACATCTTCAGGGGTGGCTTAGAAGCAATGAGTCTAAGTGTAGCATCTGAGAACTTTGGCTTGGGAGCCCTAGAAAATAGCTTTGCATGAGGAGAATAACATTCATATGAATATGAAGAAAAGTTCTTAGTTTTGTGAACATAGCGGTTAGAGGAAACACGCTCATATTCATGAGTCTCATAATGGTTCTCCTGCAAAACATTGGCGTTAGGGTGACCATGAGCGGTCCTCTGTCTGTATGAAGCCTTTGGGCCATATGATGCCTTTGGTCTGGGGTTTGTCTTCTTCCCAGGTGGTGTCATGACGACATTCATGGGAAGCTTCTCAAGACAACTTTTGGGCACCCAGATCTTCTTCAAGGGTGGCCCGTTCCTGCAGTTAGTACCAATGTACCTGGCAAACACTTCACCATTCTGATTCTTAAACAGTTTATAATTGGCATCAAAGGATTCATCAATGACAATTGGGTTAGCACAAGTGAAGCCAGATAAAGTATGGGTCCACTGAAGGATCCTTAGCAGCAACCCAGGTAGTTTTGGGGTACTGCTCAGGCGTCCAGTAAGAACCATCAACGTTCATTTTCCTCTCGAACCCAACACCCTCCTTCCTAGGGTTTCAGTTCAGAATCAGTTTCTTGAGGACATCACACAAAGTCTGATGCCCTTTGAGGCTTTTGTACATGCCTGTCTCAAGCAATGTCTTCAACCTAGCATTCTCATCAGCAAGAGTAGTGGCATCCTCAATAAAGGGGTTAGTGTAAGGGCATATATATCCCCAAGGTGTTTTGGTGATTGATGACAATGCTTTTGCGGATTAATCGTGTGCGTTGAGTTTTTCAGAGATTCATTCGTTGGCACGAGACGATTCCTTCCCCTCGGTGCTTTAGTCAAGACGGTGTAGCTCTTTCGTCTCTCTATTGGTGGACTAGTTTCGTAGGAGTCACCGTACTATCAAGAGGGGATCCGCTTTGGAAAGGCTAATGTGGAATCAACACGTACACATCCTTATCACACCCGTCATTCGTTTCCGCTTCATTGGAGCTACCTTTCCTCTCCTTGCCTGCCTTGACCTGTCCCAGCGGTAGTACCGCGGTCCTCAGCGGTAGTACCGCCGAAGCACGTCAAGCGGTAGTACCGCTCCCCAAGCGGTAGTACTGCTAGCTATCTTCGGTCGTAGTACCATTGTGGTTCCAGGCTACTACCGCCTCGACTCGAGACACCTGTTTTTCGTGTCGGGTTTTGCGGCAGTAGTGGCGGTAGTACCGCTCCAAGCGGTAGTACCGCCCGTACTCCCACGGTAGTACCGCTCTGGGCCCAGGTCCCTGCTACCCTCGTGAGCGCGGCAATACCGCTGGGAGGGAACGGTAATACCGCTGGCTCAGCGGTAGTACCGCCCTGCCCAAGCGGTAGTACCGCTCCGTGCGTGGCTGCTTGGGGGGGTAACACTTGGATTGTTCCCCCCACTATATAAAGAGGTATTCTTCTCCAATGTTGACCTACCTCTTCCCCCAAAAGCTCCATTGTTGCTCCAAGCTCCATTTTCACCCGATCTCTCTCCCTAGCCAATCAAACTTGTTGATTTGCTCGGGATTGGTTGAGAAGGCCCCGATCTACACTTCCACCAAGAGAAATTTGATTCCCCCACTAATCCCTAGCGAATCTTGTTACTCTTGGGTGTTTGAGCACCCTAGACGGTTGAGGTCACCTTGGAACCATAGTCCATTGTGGTGAAGCTTCGTGGTGTCGTTGGGAGCCTCCAATTAAGTTGTGGAGATAGCCCCAACCTTGTTTGTAAAGGTTCGGTCGCCGCCTTCAAGGGCACCAATAGTGGAATCATGGCATCTCACATTGTGTGAGGGCGTGAGGAGAATACGGTGGCCCTAGTGGCTTCTTGGGGAGCCTCCACACCGCTCTAACGGAGACGTACTTCCCTTTAAAAGGAAGGAACTTCAGTAACATATCCTCGTCTCCACTAGCTCCACTCTTGGTTATCTCGTGCCTTTACTTGTGTAAGCTTTTTGTGTTGTATCCCTTGCTTGCTTTTGTGCTTTTTGTTATTGCATCATATAGGTTGCTCACATAGTTGCATATCTAGACAACCTATCTTGTTGCAAAGTTTAATTTGGTAAAGAAAATTTTAAAAATTGTTAGTTGCCTATT